>NC_084649.1:7227500-7527500 GCF_019802595.1 Syngnathoides biaculeatus | reverse complement strand
GAGATGAGCAGTACACCATTGTCATGGAAACAAAAGATTTACGATTCACCCAGTGGCTGTGGAGGTGTGAAGCCAGAGAGAGATTGGTTGGGCTGAGGAAAACTCAGCTTGCCCTGTGCAATAAGAAGTGATTCACCAGCTCAAGCCTCCAGCATCCGGAATGAGCAAGGTGAATTGTGAGCATCGAGTGGCCAGGTGGCTCCCCTACCGCTGCTTTTCAGTACCGCAATGCTGTTGGTTATGGTGGCATTGGAAAATGCAGTCAGCAGAATATTTAATGCAAAGTGGGCAGAAAGACACTTCCTGCCCATACAGTGAATTGATTTCTTGCTTTGGTCTGCACAGGGACTCATCATCAACATTTATCTCTTTTGAGTGCACTCCACTGTCTGCATTACACAGCTCTTGTGAATGGGCATGCCAGTTCCTGTAGTTTTTTTTTCTCCACATGTGGGTTATGTAAAGTTCCCACCAGTAACCAGACTAACACCATTGATGAACTTAGCCTTAATTTCACTAATAAGTGTTATGCAAGCAAAGGTCCACCTGTGTTTTTCTCTTACTCAAGGCGCACCTCCCAGACAGACAAAGAAAACACACATTACTGTCTTCAAGGCTGGAATCAATCTCTTTTAAACTCCACTTTAGGTTAAAGAGGGAACTAAAGACATGTAAGCAAAAGGAAATGCACCCTCTGGTGCGATATCGTAAAGGGTATGTTGTGAATGAACGACCCAAGAGTAACATACATACTATCTGCACGTCTTTGACTTGTAATTAAGTCATTTACAAACCCTATTTCAATGAAGTTGGGAACGTGTTAAACAGATAAAAACAGAATACAATGACTTGCAAATCATGTTCAATGTATATTTAATTGAATACACTACAAAGATTAGATTTTGAATGTTCACACAGATAAACATTGTTTTTAGCAAAATAAGCATTAACTTGAAATTTTATGGCTGCAACACATCGCAAAAAGCTGGGACTGGGTAATGTTTACCACTGCGGTTAATCATCTATTCTTTAACAACATTCAATAAATATTTGGGAAATGAGGACACTAATTGTTGAAGCTTTGTAGGTGGAGTTTTTTTCCCCCATTTTTGCTGGATCCACAGTTTCAGCTATTCAACAGTCCGAGGTATCTATGGTCATATTTTAAGCTTCATAATGGACCACACATTTTCAATAGGAGAGGTTTTGTATCCAGACTCTTACTATGAAGGCACACTGTTGCATTATGTAGTTTGGGCATTGTCTTGCTGAAATAAAAAGGAGTGTCCATGCAAAAGACGATGCTTCAATGGCAGCATATACTTCTCCAAAACCTGGATGTAACTTTGAGAATTCATGGAGCACTCCCAGATGTCTAAGTTACCCATGCCAATGACACTAACACAGCCCCATACCATGACAGCTGCTGACCTTTGAACTTTGCATCCATAACAGTCCGGATGATTTTCTTTTTTGGCCCGGAGGACATGACGTTCCCAATTTCCAAAAACAATATGAAATGTGGACTCGTAGGACCAACAGAACATTTTTCCACTTTGCATCAGTCCATCTTAAATGAGCTCAGGCTTGGAAAAGCTGACGGCATTTCTGGGTGTTGTTGATAATGGCTTTTCCTTTCCATAGTAGAGTTTTAAGTTGCACTTATGGATGTCATACAGAACTGTATTTACTGACATTGGTCTTCTGAAATTTTCCAGAGTCCATGTGGTGATATCCTTTACACAATGTCTGTTTATGATGCAGTGCTGCCTGAGAGATTGAAGATCACCAGCATTCAATGTTGGTTTTCAGCCTTGCTGCTTACAAGCAGTGATTTCTCCAGATTTTTTTTTTTTATCCTTTCGATGAAAAAATGGTCCATAGATGAAGAAATCCGCAAACTCGTTGCAATTCTATGCTGAGGAACATGGTCCTTAAACTATTTTGTCACGCACTTTTTTACAAAGACGTGAACCTTGTACCATCTTTGTTTGTGAATGACAATCAATTCAGGGAAGTTCCTTTGATACCCAGTCATGGCCCCCACCAGTTCCCATTTAGCCTGTTCACCTGTAGGATGTTCCAAATTGGTGTTTGATTAGCATTCTTCAACTTTCTTTTTTGCCACCTGTCCCACGTTTTGTGGAACATGTTGGAGCCATAAAATTCTAAGTTAATGATTATTTGCAAAAAACAAAGTTTATCAGTTTGAACATTAAATATCTTGTCTTTGTAGTCTATGCAATTAAATATAGCTTGAGCATGATTTGCAAATCTTTGCATTCTGTTTTTATTTATATTTCACACAATGCTTGTGACTTGGGCAGCACAGTGACGCAGTTGTAGAGCGTCAGCCTCACAGTTCTGAGGACCGGGGTTTAAAATCCCAGCCCCACCTGTGTGGGTTTTCTCCGGTCACTCCGGTCTCCTCCCTCAACCAAAAAATCTGCATTAATTGGAGACTCTGAATTGCCCGTAGGTGTGATTTTGAGTGTCACTGTTGTCTGTCTCCTAGTGCCCTGCAATTGGCTGCCAACCAATTGAGAGTGTACTCTGCCTCCTGCCCGATGACACCTGGGATTGGCTCCAGCACACCCGTGACCCTCTTGAGCATAAGTATCTCAGAAAATGGATAGATGGGTGGACAATGTCCCAACTTCTTAGAATTGGATTTGTACTATATCTCATTTACAAAAAACCCGTTTGAATACTTCTGGTTTGTGTTCATGACCTTAGAGTGTTACCTTTTTCTCTGCATTTCTCCATTATAGTCCAAGGCCACCGGCATTTGCTGAAGCCTAGCAAAATTACGTTACATTTATTGGAGGACCATGATCCTACTTGGAAAAGCGGAAACAACAAGGACTCGTGTCCATGACTAACGACATGAGCTACTGGGATACTGAGAGGCTATATTTCAAGAACACCCAACCTAGGATTTGCTGAGAAGGGGCTATTTAGCAGATGTATGCATTTGTAATGGACCTGCTAAAATTTACACCTATAGGGGAACAGGCCACAGCGAGGAGAAAATTAGCATATCATACAATAGGGACAAAAAGCTAAATACATTACTTCAGAGCATCAATGGAGGGAAAATCTGGTCCGAATCTATCACCATGTTAGTGCAGCGCATGCATCATGAAATGCTTTCCTGCTGTCCAATCGCAGGTATTACATTGTAAAGTACATAAAATCAACATATTAGTACTTACTCATATAGTTTAAACAACAACAAACAATGGACCTTTCCAACCTGTCAATCACTCGTACAATAATAGCCAATCAGACACGAGCCGCTGTGTGGACTGGGAGAAAGCAGCAGAAAGTCAGAGGGGGAGCAATGTTGTGCAGAGCTGCCATAATAAGCGTTTGCATTCGTGGTAGCCCACGACCACTGGTTCCAATGTAGGCGAATGGGTGGGAAGCACAAAACAGCAGGGGGTAGGGGCAAATAGAAACAGAAAACTTTCCAGGGATGGAAGAATGGTAGTTATCCACAAATTAAGACTACCAGTTGCCATGGGTTAAACTATATCATTTCTTCTCACATTTGCATTCGACTGCACTATTATTACTATTGTATGGGGAGGACATGGACATACTTGCTGCAAGTGTTACTTAATGGAAAGGAATTCTTTGATGGATGGAAGAAGGGTGTACAAAAATAGAGAGAAGAAGATGTACAGGTATGCATTTATTAAGCAAAGCTGACATCAGGATGCCAATTAGAGGCCAATGTGCCTTGTTGCTGCTGCTGGTGAGAGCTGGACTGAAAAGACAGTGGAAAGCAGGAGTATAATAAATGCATTGTGTTGAATAGAGCCTTGTGATATTTTCACATGAATGCTACTCTGTCAATACCTAAAATATACCATTAAAATCCAAAACAATTTGACATTAATGCAAATGTGATGAAAAAAAAAATTAAAAAAAATTCTCATTTGTTTGGTGGGTATCTTCTGTCTATAAATGACAAGAAAATGCCAAAAGATATTGGAAAATTGCCCTTATTGTTAAAAAGGTTCCATGACTAGATGACGACCATAAACAAAATTTTCTACACATTTTAATCAATTGTGCATTTTGAACATTTGTCTATGCGTTTATTGAGAATTGATTCAATCGTTGGTGCTCCGTCAAAACATAAACTTTCAGCAAATGAAATTTTGGCCAGGGTATTAATATGTGTGACCTTAACTGCACATCATTTTAAATACTGCACTGCAATGTGTGCTTAGTCTGTGATGCATTATGTGAAATAAATATTTTATTGTGGAGCTCCATACAGATTATTGATCTCAGATTATTTTTTCATGTGGTGACAAAACTTGATTTGCTCATGTCATTTATCAACAGTAGTATGTAGTGTGGTTGTTACAGGTGGTAAATGGTCAGGGGCAGGACAAGCTGGCCCAAACCATATCAGACGCACTGATGTACAGCAAATCTACAATTTAAATCAATCCATCAATTTTCTGTGCCGCTTTTCCTCACGAGGGCCGCGGGTGTCCTGGAGCCTATCCTAGCTAACTTTGGGCAAGATGCGGGGTACACCCTGAACTGGTCACCAGCCGATCGCAGGGCAGAAACAGACAACCATTCACATTCACACCTATGGTCAATTTAGAATCTTTAATCAGCCTATCACATATGTTTTTGGGATGTGGGAGAAAGCCCGGAGTACCCGGAAAAAACCCACACAGAAACTCCGGGGCCGGGATTTCAACCTGGGTCCTGAGAAATGTGAGGCAGGTGTGTTAACCAATTGTCCTCCATTCTCATTTAGGTTGTACAACTTATATTTGAACATTTGCTCCAAGATATTGTATTGATTCAATCCAAACAGTCTAGTCCCTTCATTTCATTGCGCTCCTCATTGCACTTCTCTTGGATGCACTGCTTCCAGTCTGTCTGTCAAGCGGATGTTCGATTTTTTTGTCCAGTCTGCTTTCAGCTTCTGTGTGCTTCCATGTCAAGCTTGTCTGCCCAGTAGAATCAGTAGTGGTGGTTTATGTATCTTTTTACTAAATTAGCAACTGAACTGTTTCTTTAACCAATCAAATTTAAAATTTGTTTTCAAGGTTGACACTGATGTCAGCACTGTATTTTTTCGTCAAATCAAGAGAAAATGAGTTACAGCCAACTTCGGCGAGCAAAATATCCCTGTAGCGATCTCCACACATTTAACGATCAGCATATCTGGGTAGTATTTAGGTTTCTATCATGTTACCAAACACAGTCAGTAAAATGTGCCAGATAATGTACGTGGCACAGTTGCGTGTTTCTACATTGCATATTATAGTATTGATGTTTTGCCTTTTTTTAGATTGTTAAATGATAGTCGTGGTATTAAGAGGTGGATTAAGTCTGGTAAATCCCTACTAGCAGCACAGGTACCAAATAAACAGCCTGTTGCTGGTTCTAAGTGTACAGTGTGCAACAAGCTCCAGAGGAGTAAGCACACTTATTTTATTAGTTTTTTTTTTTTTTTTAATGACGAAATCAAGAGTAATTGCAGAGCCAGATAATTATATCATCATAATGTGTAGTAGTGTTCATTTGGCTAATAATAATAATCTTGCATTACACAAATAATGCAATTTTGTAGACACGGATTACCATGCTGGTAAACACAGAAACCAATGCATTTCTACTATAGAGGAGCAAGCAAGTAAAATGTGTTGTGATCAAATTGTTAGTGATAGGTTTTGCAAATATTCTGAAAAAAAAAATCACATTTTAGCAAAGAGCATTTAGCACTGCTGGTTCCATTTGAATGCTCAATTTATTTCCTATATTCTAACACTAGACTCCCTCATTGAAGGACATAATAATCAGTGTTTCCTCTTGCCCAGATAACTCGTATATTGAGATGACTACTTTTCGCACACAATGATATAATATCTCTCTCACGTGATGGGATTGTTGTACTCTTGCATGTTAACATGACAAGGAAAAGTCAGCAAGGAGGAAATGACATTTTCAAAGTTAAACAATCATACATATTAAGATGCAGCGTTATTTGGCTGCTTTTCAGCTTCCTTTGACAAGTTTCAAACACCAATAGAGAAATAATATGAACACATTCACACACACTTACACACACATGCACAGAGAAAAGGGTTAACTAGCCCAAAAGCAAAGTACGAACACTGAAGGAGAAAAAGGTACATCATGCAGCGATTTTTGAAGTTTTGAGGTCTGAGAGCCTTGAGAGAATGAAGAAAAAATATCCCCACACACAGATTCCCAGTTGCTTTTGATCCATTTAGTGATTGTGAGTGAGAGTCATTTTTGGTCCAAAACTACAATCAAAAGATGGCTATGGAAGATGAATTGTTACATTTACAGATAAGGCCACCATTTGACTAATCCTGGAAGAAAAACGTCAAACATTCCAGAATAAGTGGAGGAAAAAGTTACTATAGGCAAACTATTCAAAATATGCATTTAGGGAATACACAAAAGGAGTCAAGAGGACAGAAAAAAAATTGAGCTTTGTTCAAGACTAATTGAGAATATGGAGACTCAAGCCTTGAAGCACAAACAGCCCGATATTTTATCCAATTTATACAGTCCTTTTTAATTGTTCTTTACCTGTCCTTTCATCTATTCCAAATACAATTGACATTGTTAACACACTTATCTATATGGATTTTACACCTTGCACGTCTTATAAGGAATTGTTCCTATAAACAGAAATGTCTCTTGTTCTGAATGTCATTCCAGGGCAGCATCGACTGCCGGAGAAAAAATGCTTGTGTGTTTTTGCACATGTGGCCATTAAAGCTGATTCTGATTCAGATTCTGATCAATGTGATTGTCAGTCAATTTACAGTATACAGTTATTCTCAGGTATCTCTAAAGGTCTTTTCACACTAGCTCCGTTTCAGCTGTCTGAGGAAACTCAAGATTAGATGTCAGCAATTATTTTGAACACACAAAATGGGCAAATATACTGTTAAATTTAAAATCTATTCATTAGAAGCTCAACTTTTAATAATTTTGGGCATTTTCAGTTGACTAAAAGAGGATTCTACTGAGGGAAATTAAAATGTGTGATTAAAGGTCAAGTGTCATGAAATGGATGGTTTTTGGTATGTTATTAATGAAAAACCCACAGCCCATATGGTCCCATGTGTTTTTTCGTCACAAAACATGATTTTGACGTATACAGCTTTCTGTAACTCCCGCCATGAAAATCCTCTCGAGGGATTTGTTTTCGAGAAGAAGCAGAAAGTGACGTTCAGGACAGAGGCGCCCCCTAGTGGACTCATTTGTTTCCATTAGTTTTACCTCCGGGAAGGTAGCTCATTGTTCCTTCGTGTTAGCCAAAATCCCGGGTCATTGAATTGCTGGACATTGCTTGAACACTCGGGAAAATGGATTTAACCCTCATAAGCATAAGAAACCCGGTTTGTTGTGAAAAATGGATTGCACGGGTGCAGAGGACGAGAGCTTCATGGGTTCCAAATAACAGGTAGGCGGTAATTTGCCCTGGCTCGACCGTGTTCAACAAGTACTGCGGGAGCTTTGAACATACCCCGAAAAGCAGCATAGCTCGGCTCCACCTCCTCCTTATATGCCACCACGGCGCAGAAAATCAGCCACACCAGCTGAGGCGCCGCGTTCGGCGGTCAATGCTTCTGCGAAGGTTGCGCGTCGGGCTTTGGGGACGGGGGCAGCTCTGAAGAACTCAGCCGCGTGCGCACATGAAGCGCCCCGGCTCGACTGTGTTGCTCAGTACTGCGGCGTCTGTGAACACCCCGCCAAAGCAGGCCGGCTCGGCTGCGTCATAAGCTACACCGGCTGGCTGCGATGAGCCGCGATGGCTCATCTCCGCCGCGGAAGTGGATCGGATACGGATGAGGTTTGGCCATGATATGGCTCGAAACAATAGTGTAATATTGCCCTGGTAACTTCACTCGGTTGTGTGGTGTTCTCCTTCTCGAAAAGAGCTTCCGTGTCAGACGGGGCGTGTTTGTCTCCCATAGTTAGGGTGCACCGCGTGTTTTCATTTGCAAATGTCCGGGTGACGTCACGGATGGAGGACGCATCCAATAAGGTGACCACTTGGATATCGTAAAATGACACTTCTGCAACTTTGTGCATGGATGACGCGCTCTCCGCTCACATTTATTTTTTCGTATAGACATTGAAGTGAATAATGATATATGTATTTTTCATTACAATATATATTTTAGAATGTTTATAGGCTTTACTTATATAAAAGACTTATCCATCCATTCATTTTCTGAGCTGCTTATCCTCACATGGATCTTGGGAGTGCTGAAGCCACTCCCAGCTGTCATCAGGGAGACAGACCACAGTCACACATTCACACCGACGGACAATGTAGAGTCCCCAATTAATGCATATTTTTGGGATGTGGGAGGAAACTGGAGTGCCTGGAGAAAAACCACGTTGGCACGGAGAGAACATGCAAACTCCACACAGGCGGGGGTGGGAATAAACTCGGAACTCTGAGGCAAACGTTCAAACCAAACTGTCATGAAGAATGACATTTTGTTGCTTCCATGTCACATACCAATTTAACACAGTTATTTTACATGTACTGGGAATAAAATAAAATGTACATTAAAATAACTCCACTCACCTCTCTGCACCAACATGGTGACCTCACTGCCTTTTGGACACTTGCTGAGCAAGTCAACCACCTGGTTGTGAGACATAGTCTGCACATTCCTCTTGTTCACCTCCACAATGATGTCACCCTCTCTGAGACCGCGGCAGCGTGGGTAGTCCACAATCTGTTTTACTCTCTGCCCTCCACCTCCGAGGCTATCGGCAATAGTGAAACCGAAGCCCTTGTCTCCTTTCTCCATGTGTACAGTTATGAGCTCTGGTTGTGTTGCAATGGATGAGGCCAGTGTGACCACATCGCTCGGGTAGCCATGTTGGGATGAGGTGTCAGACACTACTTCTGCAGTGGGGCTGTGAGGTCGCGGGAGGCCATTGAGGGCCACCCCGCCATTGGTTGAGCCATTGTTGTTGCTCTGACTGCTGTGATTGGGTGGCAAGTCGTAGGTATTATTGGAGGCTTCTTGACCGTTGACAATGATTGGTTCTTTGTTGTCCAGAATTGCGACTGAGGTAACCAGGCTTGTGTTGGGGTCATCAGGGTCAAAGGGCAGTGGGTAACCCCGGCACAACTCCAAGTTGACCATAGACCCGATTGGGATTGACTGGAAGATCTTCACAACTTGTGCATGGGTGTAGCCAAGCACACAAGTGTCATTGACACTCACTATTACGTCACCTTTGTAGGGGTGGGGGGAGGGGAGGGGGGGGCGAGACATTAGTGTGAAACTTTCAAGGAATTTGGAACATTGTATATGTACATAAACAGCATCCGAGAAATGTAATTAAAGTAGTGTTGCATCTTTGTGATCTTGGATCAGTAAAGCACCCTAACCTGTCTCCATCTTGCCATCGAGGGCGGCAGGTCCATCAAGGACGAGACTCTTGATTTGAAGGAATTCATCTGGCTCGTCGCCTCCAACGACAGTGAAACCAAAACCTCTGCGACTCTTTTTCAGCTTGGTATTGATGAATGTTCCCTTTAGTTCTGATCGGTTCCGGGTAAAGAAAGGCTTTCCTCCTGTGAAAAAAACAGTTAATAAAATTTCAATGGAACAAATGTGGCATTGCAAGAGCTAAAGTGAATTATTCAGTTTTGATGTTCTATTTGTGTCATTATCATTAAAATAGATTACTAAGTGGCAGAACTTCAATCCAATTATCGTTCTAAAAATCTCTATATATATCTTTGATATGAAGGATTTATTTTTTATTTTTCCTATACCAATGCGTAATCTACACTGTTGAAAATTGAAGATTTCTTTTTTTTTTTTGGGGGGGGGGGGGTTGTGCATCATAACAAATGACAATGGAGAAAGGACCCACCAAATCGAACAGAAGGGGGCCTAAACGTTAATTAACTTAGCTTAAAATGCAGTCTTGAGTGTGTTTAAAAAAACAACAACAACGTTAACTCAATTATTTCATTGGAAAATAATTATCTGTTCCCCATTATTACTAATGCTTCAGGCCTTCAATCTACTCCAGGCAGACTGTATCAGGAAATTATTTAGGAAAAACAAAAAGTGGCGGGATATGCTTCTATCTCAATGAATAGTGTAATTACGTCATGGAGTTCACCACACACTGAAGCCTAGGATTTAGAGTCACTGTTTTTGAACTGTAAGCCATTCTACTTGCCTCGTGAGTTCGGATCATCATTCTCACCGGTGTTTACGTTCCTCCTCAAGCTAATGCGAATGCTACACTGATAACTTTTGCTGAACAAGTAAATGAAATGGGAAAAAACACACCCAAACTCACCCCTCATTATTCTTCAGGACTTTAAATAAGCTAAACTGCACTACGCACACCCTAATTAAATCAGTAAATCGACTGTCCTACCAGGGATGATCCCATTTTAGACCACTGCTATACTATGTTAAATAAGCCATACTGTGGCATACCTGGTACAGCTTTGGGTTCATCTGATCCCTCTTAACACCAACATACAGGCCAGAACTTAAATGCACAAAGCCTATTGTGAAAGCAGTGAAAAAGTGCCCCTTTTAAGCAATGATAGAACTCCAAAGCAGTCAAGACTACAGAGATTATAGTGTCTTTGGAAAATTCTGCTGGCAGTCCAGATGAATATGCAGACACTGTTACATCCTATAATCCTATATCAATTTCCATGAAGCAAAAAGTCATTTTGCACATTCAATAACGACAAGAAATGGTTCATTCCCAAACTTCAAAAACTTCGCCCAGCTAAAGAGGACTCATGCAAGTGGAGATAGTGCCCTGTATAAATCATGCTGGAACCCAGCTAACTATGAAGTAAAGTTTGAAAAAAAGTTAACCACAAATGACTCTAAATCAGTCCGGCATGTATTACAAGAGCTAACCAATTACAAGCCAACGCAACGCAACACAATAAAAGACTAGCTGACAACTTCAACACCTTATACTGCAAATGTCACACCCAACTGCAACTCAGCTGCACCACAGACAACTATCACACCTCTGACTTCTGTGTTGACCATCCACAAAAAGGATGTGAAACGCATCAAACAACAAAAGGTCCATAAAGCAGCAGACCTAGACCTTTTGTCCCCATCCCGCTTCAAAGTCTGTGGAGGCCGGATAGCTCAAGTCTTCGCGTAGATCTTCATTAGATCTCTAATTACTAGAACCTATGATTGCTTAGTGATTTTTCTTACATTGTCTTTCTGTCTCAAATTTATTCAGTGTCAATTTACTGGCTCCAACTACTGGAGACAAATTCATTGTGTGTTTTTTACATACTTGGGAAAATAAAGTTGATTCTGATTCAGATGAAGCCATTTAAATGGCTTGTGCTAGACCATCTCAAGAGCATCATGGTTCCCCTGTTGGACCCCCTGCAGTTTGCCTACCAATCATGCAGGTCTGCGGATGATGCAGTCAACAAGGGACTGCACTTTATCCGAGAACACCTCAACATGCATGGGGACCTACCTGAGCATTATGTTTGTGGTATCTCTGCATTGAACACTATCATTCACAAACTCCTATCCTCTCCTTCTCCAGCTCAGTGTCTCGCCTCCCATCCACCAATGGATTTACAACTTAACTAACAGACAGGACAGAGCAGGTGAGGCAGGGGGACATCACTTGATCTACATGGACCACCAGCACCGAAAGTTGTGTTGTCTCTATGGTGTTCTTCTCTCTCTACACAAGCAATTGCACCTCAACACACCCCGCTATAAAACTCCTGAAGTTTGCAGGCGACACTGCAGTCATCGGCCTCATCAAAGACTGTGATGAGTCTGCGTATCGACAGGAAGTGGAGCGACCGCCAAAACTTGGAGGTGAACACACTCAAGACTGGAAGGATGATGCTGATCACGCTCTCCAGCTGCCATTTGTCAACCACTGGGACCTTCAATTTCCAGGAAATTAGTCTCGCAGGACCTGAAGTGGGAGATCAACATCAACTTCATCCCACAGAAGGTTCCGCATAAGATGTACTTCCTAGGGCTTCTGATGAACCCACCCCTCTTCAATGTGGTGGCTCAGCTACTCTGTACACTAGTTGATTAACATGTATTTGATATGTTGTACATTTACTTATAAGTGCGATAGACACACTATAGGCTTGAATTTCTTTTGCTGGGACCAATAATAACAAAACAGGTAATACTAACATATCAATTCACAGGTTCTTGCAGGTGTTTTGACACTAAAGAAAAGAATCCCACCACACCACTCGTCAGTAGCACTGCTTTGATCATATTCCCACATCCTGTCCTGCCCTTTTCTGTCCTCACTTATCTTGTTCTCTTGCCTAGATCGTGCATGTCCTCACCAGGTGTGTGCCCCCTGCTCCCCAAGCCACAAATAATAATTGAACTGTTGTAATGTTACTTGTGTTCAAATATCTAGACTGTCTCACTATTGTTCAGCTGTGATTCTCACCCCAAGGCCTTTTGTCCACTCTGTCCCATAAAACTCTTCTCTGGCTGTATTTTCAATAAACATCAGAATAATTACAAAAATAAAAATAAACAGAGGGAGTATTTCAAACTCCCCTGGTGCAAAGCAAAACCCTTCCAGCACAAAGGAATACAGAATCACCACTAGGCAACCCAATCTAGTGGAACAGAAAACGCTAAGGGGGATGGGGGGGGGGGTTCCCTTTTGTAACCGAGCTACCAAACTAAATTAAAATTTTGACAGTATTCTAATTTATTCTGTACCTATGCAGTGTTTAAATTTCATATTTTGGCTTTCATTCTCAATCATTTCAAGAAGGATTTTTGTTTTCCATTTTTAAGTTATTATTAACTCCTCAATGGGCCAAGCAATGTCGTGAGGAATTCATTTCCAGTGAAATTGAGTTTTTAATTCGTGACATTCCCTTTTGGATGAATAATCTACCTGTTGTAGCCAACTCCCAGCCATAAATCTATCTATTGTATCTATCACTATAACTATCGATCTCTCTATGGCATTAAGAAGCTGTATGCTAGAAGTTACATCCTATGAAAAAACAAATTCATGGCTTTGAAAACAAGTGCATTCAATGTGTGCACGTGTTTTAGTTCAACAACAGTGGAATATTTACGTTTTTGTCCCATTGGCACTGTGGGTCCAGTTGGAGGGTCCCTGTAGGTCTCTTGGTGGTTGGCGGTATACGTTGTTAGAGGGGCCCCAGCAAACGTTAAGTCTTCAGTCCATTCTGTAACAGAAAGAGGCATACATGTATATATCTTGTCCAGCCGAAGCCCAGAGGGGTGAATGAATGCCCTACATCATGTAAAAATAAGAGTTTGGGACACTGCCTCCATAATGCTGATTTAAACTGTGGAAAGAAGATTGATTATGAGGTTCTTTGACAGCGAGATAGGGCAAAGAGTGAAATGTGAAGAAATGGTGGTCTAAATAGATTATTACCTCATTATACAAACTGAAAATTGGCACTTTGATTTCACATCCCCTCACTGAGCATCAAGTGTGTACTGCTCAGACTAAAACTAGCTGTACAAACGTCATGAAACTTCTACCACCTGCCGTCTGTCTTTTGAATAACAATGCATAAAAATGGGGCGCCCCATTTCTTTATACCTTCTTTGATTAATGAACTAGTTACTATACCACAACACAGGCCCTTCATTAATATTACAAGAACAAGGGACTGTATAATCAATGATAGGGTAAAAAAAAGTGGTTGAAAGCATTGCTTGAAGGTATTGAGATTTTGTCGAAAGACTGAAGTTTCAGAAGGGAGAAAAGCCATCAGGTAATCGAGTGGAATCAAACAATTTCTGCTGAATGGGCAAAAATCGCAGCTCGATAGGACAGTTTCTATGCATATGCATTTACTCGGGCTATAAGACTTGAATAAGGCCAAACAGTTTCAGGCAAATATTGCCTGTGTTGCTACATCACTAGTTTTGATTATAATCACTAAGTCACAAATTATGAATGATACCGAGTTGAATGTTTTCATATGAGGCTAACACATCTCCTTACCTTTGGGAACAAAAGATTTATGATTATTGCTATAAACAGGAATCGCAACAGACTCCAGAAAACAGAAACTTTTAGCTGGTAACATAAAATTGTATGACAGCAGAATCAATGTACAGGCAGGCAGAATGTCTCGCATGCCTGCATACTGAATCACCCACATGGCTTGAAAGGGAAATGACGCCCATATGGGGCTTGGAAATGAACCTCGGATGTAGTGCTCACCTTCAGGTGGCTGATGACTTTGCAGTTGAGGCTGTTGCTGTTCCACTTGCCTGCGTCTCTTAGCCTCGAGTACAGGATTCTCATACTGGGTCTTCCTGTTGATATGACTTCAAAAGAAAATAACACATGGTGGTGGAGTCAGAGTGGACAAATAATTCAAATGAAAAAATGAAAAAGAATCAATTAAGATTGGAAAGATGGGGAATACCATACGTGTATCATATTAGAGGACGTTACAATGAGAGAAAGTGATACTATGGTTTTAACACTTTGTAAAACAAATGTAGATTTACACGATATGTTAAGTATTCGACTGAATCCTGCAAAAATACACAACTTGTAAAATGTCTACACCCTGGTCTGTGCCAACTGACCCTTGCACCAAGCTATTATATATAGTTTATAGAATAAAGTATCTTATTAACAATACTAGAATAAAGAGTTTATACTTTTGTTTTACAGCATGTGGGAGTGCTTGCTGACTTGATATACTGTACACTACATCACTTACTCAACATAGTAGACTCCATACACTGGATCGTCTATTTTTTCCCATCCGGGTGGAAGTTCTAAGAAAGAAAAGAAGAAAACAGTCAATCTGCTGAGAAAGGAGAAACTAAAATGGCATCAAGTTGTTTGATATGTATTATGCTGTTAGACGGAAGGCCAGTAGGGAACCCTTTGCATCCATCCATCCATCCATCCATCCATCCATCCATCCATCCATCCATCCATCCATCCATCCATCCGTCGGTTTCCAGAGCAAGCGTGACCCACGAGTAGGCCATGGTATGTGGTTGTCCACATTCGCGTGTGTCACCACATTGCTGACATATCCACACATCAGATAACAACTGAACCCCCTTGGGCAGATGGACAAAATGATACAGAAGGGTGGGTCTATAATGTGGTGAGAGCTGTATTGGGGCATGGAGAGGATTCAGTGCAAAACTGTCCATGATAATGAACATCTTTTATACGAAGACTTATACTTTCAAGAGAGTAAAGACACAATCATGTATTTTTTTCTGTACTGCTTTAAGATTGTAAAAATGTGATTATTGAAAATCCTCCAAATTTTCGGAGATACATATCACACATCATAATCTCTAGCCACAATTTTCCCAGGAGTATCTTTCTTGATCGTTCTGCATATTCTACATTCATTCTGTCGTCCAGACTTCTTACAAGTGACACACCCAACATGCATCAACTAAAAAATTGTGTACAACCACCAAAGATGCGTGATTTATTGAAGTCTGAGACTAGCTGGAAATCATGGAGTATGGAGCTTTTCATGACACTTATGAATGTATCAGAGTTCCATTTGAAAATAAAGCACTCTGGAATATGGAAATACTTTCCATTACAGATGTGTCATCACTATTGGGCCCAGCACACCGCTCTATCTAACATGCTACACTTTGAGGGACAGCATGTGTTTGTTTTTTTTTAATATATATCTCCATATCTACCTATCCAACTAATTCACCATTTTGAACACTGTAGTGGGAAACCTGCGCTTAAAAAAAATAACACATTCCATCAAGCAGTCAGTAGGATCTTCTAGCAGAAAAGGTCCTCATAAGTGGAAAAATGTCAGCTCACACTATCTTTCACCAAAGAATCTCATAATACGCACCAAAGAATCTCATAATACGTATATTGGCTCTCACCCTATGGCGTAATGTGGTAGAGACGTTATGGGCCTTGAGAAGTTGGTGAGCATTATGGGCAATGTATGTCCTGGGCAGTCAGCATGAGTCAGGTATTGGGCAGTTATCTGAACCAAAACAGGTAATCTAATGTTTAACCTTTGTGGGGTGTTGGAGTTACTACAGCCTCTGCAGTCCAGAAGGGAAAAGTGCGTATGTCCACAGGAGAATGCAAGCAAGGCCAGATTTGACGGGGAATTGCCACATTTTAAGGTTTCTCCAGACAGGGTGCGTACCTAGTTTGTGGGAGTGCACAGGTAAAAAAGCTGCATGCCTTTTCTGATTACGTGCGTGGGTGCATAAGGCGCTATGTGATTTTTGTTCATTCCGGTAGTCTAACATGAAAAGCTTCTCTTTTCTTTGTAATGAGGATGATGGAGAGTCAACTCCAAATGCTAAAAAAGGTCAAATGTGATTGTAACGTGTATAGGCTTTTTCTACCTGCAAAGTACTACTCAAAGTACTTTAACACTGTCTCCTCATTCACCAAGTGATGACAAAGGATTACAAGCAACCGGGGTTTCAGTGACTTGCTCAAGGATACTTCAACATGGTCACAAGGGCTAAGTTTCAAACCCACAACCTGGGAGCTGAAGATCATGACTGGTGAGGAACATCATAATCGCCAATATAACACCTTATCTTATGATCGAATATCTGACCTGGAATACACAATAATTCTTACAAACAGGAGTGTAATTAGTGACTTCAATTTCTCTGGTTTGGTTGAGAAGGATAACTGTTTATTATTGCATTTTATGAAACAAAAATGCAATAACTTAAGCCATTCTTCAAAAAAAATGTCCGTTTATTTATAGCGACATTTATTCCTGTCTGTTTCAGTTTTTCTGATTTTTATGTACAAAAATTTAAAACATCTACTTATTTTATCCCCGAAAAGAGCATTCAAGATAGACATAGACACAGAGTTTCAGAAATGCAAGTTTACAGTGTTGAGCATTAGGCAATCACGATGAATCATAATCCAAATATAGTCAGGTGGAACATGAAACAGAGTGTGGATACCCATTACCCCGTGCAAAATTGCAATCACCCATGTGATTTTACACTGCGCTAGCTCCAGTCGAGGACTAGTACATGTGTGTGTCGTCGATTATTTATGATTCCCCGTGCCTTTGTCCTTCATTGCATCACACACCATCAACTCACCATAACATATTCCAAAGTCAAGGCGGAGTCAGCAGTGATGAATGACATGTTTTGGTTGCATCTCATTCTCTTGATACAGTGCTGTCATTGATTTCTCTTGAGAAAACATGTGGCTCAGAGAATTTGTGCATGCATGAGCTGCTGACATTCACAAGTGCCAGGGACTGCTGCTCTTCAGACAGCTGCACTTAATTGCATTTCTTTGCCCACTTGGATTGGATTGTGTTAATCAATATTGAGTATGCTCCTCCAGTTGGTCGCTGTCTTACAGGAAGGAGCCTGATCTGATCTGATGATTTTTATATCGCCAGTTTAAGAAGCTTAACAAAAGCTGTTAACAAGACTCAAGTACATTGTCAGATTCCACCCTCCCCCCTTGCCTTTCTCCAATTTAGCTCTTATTAATAAGGTTGCAGGTGCTGAACTCCACAGGCTTATATACTCCACTAATTAAATACATCCGTCATAATGGAGGTTATGGTCTTCATTATATTATGCAGCTTGAAGGTATGGAGAGAGAACTCTCAAAATAATTTTCACAAATTTACCCACGATTTACATGTTTTTCAGATCTACAAATATACCTATGATTTACAAGTGTTTCTAATCCACAAATATGCTGTAACTGTGATTGAGACACATTTTTCAGATGCACAAATATATCTGCAATTTTGCGTCTTTATTTTTAATGTTGTATCTGCATTTCTTTTAAATGACTGATCATTTGTCAATACAGTGGAAATTGAAATGGCTCAAATATATCCACGAGTCAGATCCACAAGTATATGCGTGATTTACATCTTTTTTTAATGTTGTGTGTCCATTTATCATGACTTATAATAAGTAAATATTCAATTTTGCTTGTGAATTATTGGAGGTGGATGATCGGCCATGCACATTTATTCCCAACTTCATTGGAATTGGGGTTGTATCTGGATAAGACACTGCAGGTGTTTTTTCCGTTTATCTACATTCTAATTGGAGACATTTGAAAGATGTTAAACGAATTTGAAAGTGGTGATTACCATGTGTGCGTGTGTGTGTTACCCACCAAGCTCATTGTCCAATTCCTCTGTATGAACGCCTTCTACTCAGCCGGTGGACACCACAGCATCACAGGTCCAAGTGAAGAAGAAAGAGGGCAGAGATGAGGTGTATTAGTCAGTTGTATCAACTACATCTTACCACTAGATGGCAGGAGTTTATCAAAGCGACTACATTACTTATCTCCAAAATATGCACAGCATAATACACGTGGTTGGAGTTCCAATAGAATCCCTGCTAGTGAGGATATGATGATATGCATCATCAGGCATGTGTGTGGACTGTATTGTGCAAATACAGTGCAGAAATATGTATGTTAGCTGTGTAGTTTAAGGAAAATATACAATAAATTCTTTTCCTTACTCGGAATGTGGGACATTTTACTCAAACGAAGAGAAATGCTACCCAGAGGATGTACAAATGTTTTCCTCGATACAAGCACAAAATTGAACATGTCTCATTACCAAGAGCTACTGTGACAATGGATTGAAGCCTCGCTCTAGTTTTGGAGGCCTACAATGACTTGAGGACTGAGCAAAATTCCATCCTCAATCCCATGACCGAAACAGAAATGATGACGAAATCCCACAAGCACTAACATAAAGATTCATACCATCATCTTCACATTCTTCCAGGGGTTTCTGAGGCTTGTCCAGGCACCGAGGGTCTATCCAAGAGGTGGTCTTTGTATTGTGGCTGAAAAGAACACAAAATTCCCCTGAGGAAGACCGGAAATGTCGCTGCTTTGTTTGTTTAACTAATCATGTGGTTATAAGGATTTAATCCAGTGTCTACTATAATGGGTTTATATATACATATATAATTTATAGTTGCATAAATGCTATATTGTATTTGTGGTAAATGTAGCTGCTTTCCTTGGGCATGTAAAAGTGTGCTTACTCTATAAAATAGATCTCTCCGTTCTCAGTGTAGGCCATCTCCCAGTTGTCAGGCAGAGGTCCCTGAGGGTCCTCTGGGGGAGGATGGCTCAGGTTAGGGTGAGTCTGCTGAGAGCTCTCCGTGGTGGCCGGTGATACAGGGGTTGTCCCAAGGTAAGATGGGTCACTCTGGCGAGGGGTGAAGGGTCTGACTGAGCGATGGATCTCGTCTAATTCACTTGATTCTCCTGGTAGAGTCAATACAAACGATACATTGTATTTCCACTGAAAACTATCTTGTGTGTTAATTGGATGTGCGCTTCATGATCAGACCAGGTGAGGGTTTAGAATTTGGAAAAAATGGCTGACTCAACTTTATCCTATGAGCAGATCGACAATAGCTTTTTAGGACCAGATAGCCATTCCCTTAAATTAAGACAGATGAGTGGGCAGTTCACACATTGTAACAGCGCCCATGGAGTGCTATCACCTTGCTTCCTGTTAGCTCGTTCTCACACTTGACTGGCACCTTCGCAGTTCACACATGCACAGATGGCAAATAACGTTTGGTGGCACCACCAGAAAACACATTGTAGAAATAGCTTAGTAGGTCAACATTCTAAAAGAGCCAATTTGCCCTACTAACACAGATGAAAATATCTGAAACATTCACAAAGCTATAATAACAACAAGCTATTTTGACAAAAGAAAATTTACAAAACACATTAAATGATGTGGGATGGTGGCACGGTTGATTAGAGTGTCTGTCACAGTTCTAAGGACCAGGGTTCAAATCCCAGCTCCGCCTGTGTGGAGTTTGCATGTTCTCTCCGTGACTGAGTGGCTTTTCTCAGGGTACTCCGGTTTCCTCCCACATCCCAAGAACATGCATTAATTGAACAGTCTAACTTCCCCGTAGGTGTGGATGTGTTATAAATAGTAATAAATAATAGTAGTAAAGTAATAAACAACAAATAGTTGTTTAAGTATGCTCTGCGAATGGCAGTTCAGGGTGTACCCTGCTTCCTGCCCGAAGACAGGTGGGATTATCTCCAGCACTCCCGCAAACTTTGTGAGGATAAGCGGCTCAGATAACAGATGGATGGATATTAAATGGTACAAACCTCATATTGCTGCTCTTTCATCACTTGAAATGAAGCACCAAGTAGTAATCAAGACAAATGTGAAGGCCGCTCTGTCCTTCACCCTCTGCTGCTTGCAGCCAGATGGCAGTATTGCATATTTTGGGGTGGATAGAGGGGCCAAAACCTAGAGATATCTTTTACTACCATTTGAACAAGATCTGTTTTCAAGTGCCCTTGCCACAATTCCCTTTTTTTAAGTTTGTTTTTTTAGCTTATCGTCCCTCATTGTCTCTGTGTATCACTGTGGTCACGTTTCTTTTCACATACCTGTTTATGCCTTCCCAACCAGTCCCTCTTTCGCTTTCATTTTCTCCCACTTTTCATGATCACCTCACATCTTCGCACAGCAACCGGAAGATAACTCTCATTCTAGTGTTGTCGTCCACATTAACTAGACCATGACTTTTTGTCATCTTACTGTTGAAGAGGAGTTTCTGTGACTGCACTCACGAGCTTAAAATAAATGAGGTTTGTATCATCATACAAAGTAAACCAAGTGCTTGCATACATTACAGTCTCATGGAAGGCATGTGTGTGCTCTGTGTTGTGCAAAGACAGTGTAGAAATATGTATGTTAGCACTGTACTGGTACATTCCTACATTACATTCCTAGGAATGTGGTACCAGCACCAACTCATGCGGAATATGAAGTGTGAAATGGGGTTTGAAATAATAAACACAACCTGAGTTTAGTAATCAGCAGTCAGTGTTTTGAAGGTGTTGTTGAATGGGATTGGTATTTAACTGTGAGTTGATTGGCCAATACAAGATTGATCCATGTTGTTTAATGTAATCCAAATCATTGCCTGAATGTCAAGGAGTCTTTGTCTGCACCTTGCTTTTATCCAAAGGCTTCAATCATCATCGGAATTGAGAAGAGTAAAAAACTCGTTTCATACCTCTTTATGTACAACATCTAAGGCTAAGCACAGACAACTAATGATTAGATTTGATAGTCCTGCCATACATACCTGTATAGCTACTGTTCATGTCAGGGAGGTCCTCGTCGTCCTCCTGTGGCAGTTCTCCAGGCACTATTCCAGCATTGTGCATGTCATTGTAGGACTTGGTGCGTCGGGGCGTGGAGTCTTGTGAGCCTGACAGGCTACCACTAAGCCCGTCTGGTCGTGGGGCATCACCGCCGCTGCTATTGGTAATCACTTTGCCACCAGGGGGTTGCACCGGCGGTTTGGGTGTCCCATAATAGTTTCCTGGAAAACAAACACTTCATTCTTGTATAATGTTTCAAGTATGGTTGATTTGTAAACAGAGACGATGGCATGTGCCCACTGATTTCTGTAAATCTTTAGGGTTGTTTTTTTGTACATATTTGAGCATGATACTCTGTAGTCTTGCAGTAATCTTTAGGACGGCCACTCGTTGGAAAAGAGGCAACAGTGCTAAACTTTCTCCAATTACAGAAACTGTTTAACTCTGGACTAAAGAACAAGACTTTCAGAGATACATTTGTAAACTTTTCCAGGGTTTATACAAGTTTATATATACATACTTGTATAGTCCTGACCGCAAATTGAGTGAGATGCTTTGGCGTGACTTCCAAGAGAGCTGTACACAACAGAAATTACGGTTGGACATCAAGATTCGGTTGGAACGGGGACTAACATTCTGGTTCTCCGGGCATTGTTCAACTGTATAAATTTCAGCTACCTGTTTAGATACCTACAGTCCGCCGACTCCGAAGAAGAAGTGGTAAAAACCAGCATCGAGGAACATGCACAAAAACACACTTCTGCTCAAAGGCAACAGCAAAACAAGTGTCTTAACTTTTTTAAAATTAATTACCAGTCGCCTCAGTGCTACACTTGGAATAAGATTATTTTGTGGAAAGGAGGCTTTCACAATGTGTAGAAGTCTGACATGCTCCCTCCCTGTCTGAGCCTCAAGGCTTCTTTATACTTGCATGGGCAGCGACCGCGCTGACGTCACTGCGGCTATCCCACAGTTTGCCTTTATACTCGAGCGCAACCCACGCGCAGTTTTTAAAATGTCTTGCAGTTCTCCTCCAAATTGTGGGTGTCACTACGGCTGGGATTGGCTAGGATGCCACGTGGTGGAGTTTCCTCTGCCTTTTTTGTCTATTTCCGGTAAACATTTTTGCTTTCCCTTCTGGAAGAAGGAACAGAGCAACAACAATGGTGACCATGGAACAGTGTCTGCTAGAATAAATGGACTTAGATGACCAGATGATACGTTTAATTATGCTGAAAAATCGATTGAAAAGGCGGTTGCATATACGGTATGCCAGGGATACAATGAGACCTTCAGTTTACACCGTGTGGAGCTTCAGTGAATTCAAATTTCAGAAAGAAAGAAAGAAAGAAAGAAAGAAAGAAAGAAAGAAAAAGAAAAACAAAAGAAAGAAAGCAAGAAAGAAAGAAAAAGAAAGGAAAAAAGAAATCCTTTCCCCCGAGTCAACCACTACAGACCTCCAAACTACATGGGACCTTCAGATTAGCTCAAGAACAGTATGTAGAGATATTCATGGAATGGGGTTCTATGGCCGAGCGACTGCATCTGAGCCATACACTAACATCACCAAGTGCAATGCAAAGAGTTGGATGCAGTGGTATAAAGCACATCAGCACCAACTCTAGAGCAGATGACAAGTGTCCCCTGTACTCCTGAATCACACTTCTTCATTTGTCAATGTGATGGATGAGTCTGGGTATGACAATTGCTTGGAGAGCGGTACTTGTCTGAATGAATTATGCCAAGTGTAAAGTTTGGAGGGGTGATTATGGTAAAGGTAACTCTGCTTCAGAATATCATGAGATTTTTGACAATTCCATGCTGTCAACTTTATGGGTACAGTTTTCTCTTACAACATTCAACATGGAGCAACGTTCGAAAAGACATGGATTACAGTCTGGTGTGGATGAACTTGATTAGCCTACACGAATTCCTGACGTCCATGCGATGAGATGAATTAGAGCAGAGTCTGAGAGCCAGGCAGCCAGGCCTTCTCATCCAACATCAGTGTGACCTCACAAATGTGCTTCGAGAAGAATGGTGAAACATTCCAATACAAACATTCCTAAACCTTGTGAACAGGCTTTCCAGATGATTTGAAAGCATTATAACTGCAAAGAGTGGAGCTACGTCATACTAAAGACTATGAATTAGGAATGGGATGTCACTTAAATTCATGTCAGCCAAGGCAGGTGAGGAAATATAGTGTATTTAACTTTTACATTTGAACTTGAAGACTTCTACTCCTCAGTCATGGACCCTTTCGTGTGTGCCTACTGTGAAACTTGTATTATTTCCTCTATGCATTTTCTCTTAATTCACTCGCTAATATGCTGTTCTCAGCTGGTTACTCTCCGCCGTGATGTGGTTAAGACTTCTAATGAGTGTACTCTACCACCTAACCCCTTATTCTCGTTTTTCCCTTTTCTACATTACATGTTAGTTTAGTGGATACCATGGCTTCTCAGATTCAGATTTAAATCTTGTGTGATCATAACAAGTGAAGACCGCCTGGGAATCCCAGGTGCTGTAAACTTCTCTCCCCAGCTAAAATGCAGAGAAGGGCATCCGGCGTAAAACTGTGCCAAACAAATATGCGTTCATCTGAGATGACACGCTGTGGCGACCCCTAACGGGACAAGCCGAAAGGAAAAGAAGAAGTCATCATAACAAGTGCAATGAAACATAATGTGCAGGCCCTTTAATGTAAAGAAATATAAAAAAATATATTAAACTGTAATAATAAAGATGAAAAGAATAAGAAATAAGAAAAATAAGATTAAGAGCAACAATTAAAATTAAATAAAAAAATAAATGGGCACATTACAGAAACACAGATAGCGCAGATACAGTACTTTAAGGGCACATGAATTGAATATTGTACAATATGAGTTACTGCAGGATAGATTTATTCAATACTGGAGTTTGTTGCGTTGGTATATTTCACATGAGTGAGACAACCCTGTATACAGTTCTGTATTGATGGCATCCTGTGTTGATCTGTTTGCCTTGTAGGCAAACTGGTTTAGATCTGAGCTGAGGGTTATGAAGGTCATGATATAACTCCTTATCAGTTTTTCAATACACTTCATCACCACAAGCATGAGTGCTACCTGCCAGTCATCATAAAGGCTGGTTGTGGTTGGTTTCTTGGGTAATGGGGTGATAGAGGAGGTCTTCAGGCAATATGGGACTGCAGACTGTCAGTGACAGGTTGAAAATCCTGGTTAAGATTCGAGCAAGCTGGTCTGCAGTCTTTCAATGCCCGCCCTGGGATTCCGCCGGGGCCTGTTGCTTTTTGTGGGTTGACCCCCCCCCCCACGCTTTAATGTGTACGCCTGACCTCATGCACCCCCACTGTGAGGACGGAACTCCTTGCGGTCACCGGTGCAATGTAGCTGATTTTGGAGGTTCACTGTAAGAGAGCAAAGAAGTGGTTATGTTTCTTTGTCGGCTCAGTGTCATCCTCAGTGGCTCTGGTGCCTGGTTTGTAGCTGGTGAGGTGTTGGACTGCCACCCATGCTTGCCTGCTGTAGTTCCTATCCAAGTGGTCATCGATCCTTCCTAAGTTCCGCCTTAGCTTTTCTGATGCCTTTCTTCAGGCTAGCGCTGGCTATGCTGTAGCAAGGCCTGTTGCCAGTTCTGAAGGCACTGTTTCTGTCCTTCAGCAGCTGCTTAAGATCTCTGGTCACTCAGAATTTCTGGTTGGGGTACACCCGGATATATTTTTCCATTGTGACCATGCAGTTCTTGATATAACACAGTACAGTGTCTGTAAATACATCGAGGTCCTCATCCTCAAAGATGTCCCAAGCAATGCTGTTGAAACAGTCCTGAAACTACAGGGAAGCACAATCAGGCCATGTCCTGATGGTTTTAGTGGTGGTGGGGGAGGATTTTCGTGAGGTTGTATATGCAGAAATTAACTTTTGGATGATATGGTCTGAAGTGTCTAAGTGTGATGCAGGTCTTGGCCTGTAGTCCAGCTTGATGATACTGTAAACCTTGTCAAGTGTTGGCTCCTTTAGTCACACACTTTACACGATGGTGGAGTTTAGGAAGCACTGATTTTAACTCTACATGATTGAAATCCCTAGCAAAGTTGTGCAACACGTCTGGATGTTTTTTCTGCAGGCTAAAATTATGGAATAGTCCGAGAGCCAAGCTAGCTTTAGCATCCATTGGAATGTAAACAGTTAGCATGACACAAGTAAAGTCCCAAGGGAGGTAGAACAGTCGGCATTTCACAGTAAGATATATCAGCTCTGGGGAACATTGGATGGCTAGAGTCTCTGTTTCTACACCAGTTGATGTTGATATAATTACACAAGCCTCCTGCTTTGGTTTTATCGGAGTCAATGGTCCTGTCGAAGCAACGTGCTATGAAGCATGCTTGTTCGATAGCCAAGTCCAGAATGGATGAACGTAATCAGGTTTCTGTGATGAAATGGACACGGCAGTCTCTGGTGAAGAAGTCTGATGCCACCTGGAATATGTCTGAGGCTGCCTGGAATCTCAACTCATCCATCTGGTTGGCAAGGGATCTGATATTGCAAGGCTGAAAAGTGGCTAGTTTTAGGGCTGCTTACGTAGCTTACCTAGCCCTCCGACTCGGCATCTTCGCTTCTGCTTGCGCCCCCTCCGCTTCCTCCTCGTAGTGAATGTAATCTACTGAGAGCCTTGTTATGAACTCCAAGATGTTTTATGAACGAGATGACTCGGGTGAAATACTCAACTTGCATGAAACTCCGATTTTATGATGGTCCTGTCGGCTGTAGGTGAATTTAGCTTGACATGAAGCAGATCGAATGAACAGAACATACAAAATAAACAAAACTAAGCACTGAGGGTGGGAGAACAAAGCCACAGTGTATTCACGTGCCAAAGAGTAATAAAAATAATCTTCTTTTCCTTTCGGCTTGTCCTGTTAGGTGTCGCCACCACGTGTCATCTTTTTTCATCTAAACCTATCTCCTGCATCTTCGTCTCTAACACCAACTCCCCTCATGTCTTCCCTCACAACATCTATCCACCTTCTCTTTGGTCTTCCTCTCACTCTTCTGCCTAGCAGCTCCATCCTCAGCACCCTTCTACAAATATACTCACTCTCTCGCCTCTGGACATGTCCAAACAATCGAAATCTGCTCTCTTGAACCTTGTCGCCAAAACATCTAATTTTGGCTGTCCCTCTAATGAGGTCATTTCTAATCCTGTCCAACCTGCTCTCTCCTAGCGAGAACCTCAATATCTTAATTTCTGCCACCTCCAGTTCTGCTTCCTGTTATGTCTTCAGCGCCACAGCCTCTAATCCGTACATCATGGCCACCACTGTTTTATAAATTTTGCCCTTCATTCTAGCAGAGAGTTTTCTGTCATATAACATGCCAGACACCTTCCGCCAGCTGTTCCAGCCTCACCATTGCTCTGGATTGTTGAGCCCAAGTATTTTAAGTCATCCCCCCTCACTAACTCTTCTCCCTGGAGCCTCATTCTTCCCCCTCCACCTCTCTCATTCACGCACATATAATCTGTTTTACTTCGGCTAACCTTCAATCCTCTCCTTTCCAGTGCATGCCTTCATCTTTCTAACTGTTCCTCCATCTGATCCCTGCTTTCACTGGATATCACAATGTTATTTGCAAACATCATGGTCCAAGGGGATTCCAGTCTAACCTCATCTGTCAGCCTATCCATTACCACAGCAAACAAAGGGCTCAGACCTGATCCCTGATGCAGTCCTACCTTTACCTTAAATTCTTCTGTCACACCTCACCACTGTTCTGCTGCCCTCATACATGTCCTGTACTATTCTGACATATTTGTTCGTCACACCAGACTTATCCATGCGGTACCATAGTTCATCTCTTAGTATTCTGTCATAGGCTTTCTCTAGATTCACAAAGACACAATGTAGCTCCTTCCGACCTTCTCTGTATTTTTCCACTGGCATCCCAAAAGCAAATAATGCATTTGTGGTACTTTTTCTAGGCATGAAACCATACTGTTGCTCGCAGATATTTACTTCTGTCCTGAGTCTAGCCTCCACTACTTTTTCCCATTTCCATTGTGTGGCTCATCAACTTTATTCCTCTATAGTTTCCACAGCTCTGCACATCGCCTTTGTTCTTAAAAATGGGAAATAGCACACTTTTCCTCCATTCTTCAGGCATCTTCTCGCCTGCTAGTATTCTGTTGAATAAGTTGGTCAAAAACTCCACAGCCACCTCTCCAAATTGCTTCCATACCTCCACAGGAATGTCATCAGGACATACACCCTTTCCATTTTTCATTCTAGTCCAAAAAATAACCCAAAACATAACTAAATTAAAAAAATAATAATAATCCCAATCTTTTCATTGTCCCGTTTTGGTCAGAATGTCAAATGCAGCTCCTCCTTGTCTTTCCCTCATCCTTTTGTTATTTAGTGATCAGGATGCTTTTGAGAAGTGTATCTTTTTGGCCACCATAGAGACGAGGATTAGTGACTTAAGGGAGCCATAGTTAGCCAGCCACAACTCATGTGTCTCTAGCTGGCAGCTAACATTTCCATAGTAGTTTCTGAGCAGTGGGGAAAAAAGGGAAAATGTGTGACTGTTTGATGTGGCTGCACTTTTATTTTTTTTTTTTGGGGGGCACTTTTTTTCAGCTTGGACCTGTCTAAAATGGTGCTTGCAGCTCTGTAGTTATGCATGTTGAAATTGTTTTCACACTGATGGAGATACAGGACAATAACATCACCAACAAGCGCTATTTGATAGTTTTATCAAATTAGGGCGATGACCTTTAGATAAGCGATTCTCAACTAGTGGGTCACAGTCATTTTGGATGGGTAGTGGACAGCTAGTAATACACACACACACACACACACACACACACACACACACACACACACACACCACACACACACACACACACACACACACACACACACACACACACGAAGATGCGCACGCGTACACGTATTCCTATTCTGATTTTTTTCAGTACAGTACCAAGGCACACCAAGTTCCCATGTGGAACATAGTGGAAGAGTGACAGGAAATCCTCCTTCCTTGCTCTACTCCACTAGTTTACTCTTTCAGCCTTAAGTTGGCAGACCTCGTGGCGATAAATATGCGTGTGGCAGTTCAGCTAACTCGTTTGAAACGGCATTTAACGGTACAATATACAATGTGAGTGTTTCCAAGGCTATTTTTAAATGGAAAAAATATAACTTTACTTATTTACTTATTTTAAACATATATTTTTGAGCAATTAAGTACACATACATATCTATCATATAAACTCATTGCTCCATTGTGTGATCGGATTGGTGATCAGTTATAATTTTTTCAAACTCGCTGATCGGCCCCAAAAATACTTTGTGTAAAGCCTAATGCTAACCACTGCAAACGTCAAAGTGTAACTGAACCGAACTGCTTGATAGAAATATTGGTCAAGAAAAGGTTAAAGAAAGAAAAGTTTCCCAATTCCGATGATGTTATAAAAATTTACCTTCATATGTTCCTATTTCTAAAAGAGTTCCACTCTTCTCTAATTCCAGAAAGTCCTGAACTGAAAGGAAATTGTAGTCCACACCAGGAACTTCTCCTTCACGAGGGGGTCGGGTTGTACCTGGGCATTCAAAGAAGAAAGTGGAAGTAAGTAAATGCGGGGGCGAAAACTTTTACAAAATTAAAGTTAAACCCTCGATGTCACCTCAAAGCTAAAACAAATAAACCATTGACATACAGTATATTGTAGTCAATTCTATCCTCACGTTACAAAGAAGATAAAGGGAGAGATAATTCATTGTTTCTCAAGATTCTTTTACACTCTTGTTTATTTCAAAATAATGTCACATTTTGGTAGTGGAAGTACAGTGTAGTATAGCCGTGACCAGATAAAGTCCCTTCTAAGGGAGCATGTTTGAGGTGTCTTATAGTAGTGTTTCCAAACTCTTACTGAGCCAAGACACCCATTTTACATTAGAAAAATCTCACAGAAGACCACCAAACAAAAATATTTATGAAAGTAAGACTACTTCTCACAAATTGACGTTCACATAATGAAGTCCAAGTAAAAAATGATATACTTAGCAGGAAGCTATGACATTCTGTTGTAAGAATGGCAACAGTGGAAGCAATTTTTTTTATGTACCTTTTGCTATCTAATGGAAGAGCATTTAGCCGTTCCACTAATCACTACTGTACATATTTGGCATGGATAGAGGGGAAAAAAATCAGTAATTAATAAATCATTTTCAGACGGATTAGGTTATATTGTATAACCTCTCGCAGCAGTCTTAATGATGTTTCACGGCACACTAGGGAGCCACCACATCATGATTGGGAATTACTGTATTACAGTACAGTATATGAATGTAGCACAATGTGTGTTTACATTCTTCCTTTGCACTGACTCAGAATGTGAAGCATCAATGTAGCCCTCTAATGAAGGTGTTAGATTTGCCATATGTGGTGTGGTGAGTATATAGTTTGGCAAGTAAATAGTGAGACCTGGCATTTGCTTTTGACAACTGCTGGCCAGTGTGGTGTCAATAGTAAACCCACTTACAGCTCTGTCACCTCAGAAATCAAGGCAAACCAAACTAGTGGTAATATCTTCATCCATCTTTCTATTGGCCTCTTTAATTGTAGCAGTAGCATTTTCGCAAATTTGCTTTGCAAAGCTGAATTGTCCTTTTAATTTCATGCCTGTCAATGGTTAATCAATATAAATAGTAATGCAAATAACACTGCTCCAACCTCTAAATAAGCAGTCTAATCTCACAATCACTCTGTTACAACTGTGTTAGTAATAAACTGGTTAAAATGTGTGTGGGGACTCTGAGAAAGCCTCCCAATGCAACCATGTTCATGACACAAGTGATTAATCACAGATGTGTGGACGCAAACTCTACATTAGGCTGAAGCATGCAGGGAGATTTCTGAATTTTTCACATGCAGCAATTCCCTCACACCTTTGCCTCATTTAGATTCCTTGTTATATTGTGTACAGTATTTGCTCAAGGCGACTGTGAAGCAAGTTCTATGGAAAAGGGTGAATACACACAGAGGGATAGCTAAGAAAATTTGCAATGGTTACTATCATTTACACAAAATTAATTTTAGTTTTGACATCATTTGTATGTTACGGTATGATCCCCTAGGAGATTTGAGCCGACAAAAATATATACTATTTCAATGCCACACACTACAGATTCAAGAAAACTAAACAGGAAGTGGAATTGTGACCAACGTTAAAATGGGATTTTAAAAAAGTAGAACCTTGGCTTAAACCCAGGATGTTAGACACTGTCATCTCTATAGACTTAATTCATTCAATACCCTCCACAAAAGCGCCTTTGACCAAGCTGTTAAATGGGGGTGGTGGCGGAAAGATAGGTTGGGAGTCGTGAGAGCAATGCATAGAGAGACTCCTGCTGAGATGGGCCTTTATGTGCCCGGGAAAGAAAAATCTTCAGAAAAGGTACATTTCAGCAAAGCAAAGAATTTGAGAGGCAAAAGCCTTTTTTTCATTGCAATTGTAGTCTAGAGAAAAAGTGAATTACACCTCACTTCTATGCAATCCCTGTAACAATGGAAAGACGTAGCAGAAAGTTGCGCCTGTTGGTCAGGCATGGAGGTCATGACGGTCTGTATATGTGGGACTCAAACTCACAAATGAAGTACAGTACATTGTAGCCGAAGCATTATTAGAGCCATTTGCTGGTAATGAATAAATGAATTAAATGAACACTGCATGACACAGGGTTCCTGTTCATGGTGGTGATGTAAAATAGTGTAAAGCAAAATGCAATAAATGTCCTCTTTTACCAGATGACAAGACCGTCCCAATCAGGGGGTCTACAACCAACTGCCTCATTTAAAGTATGGTATATAGTAAACAAATCTGAAATGTTTGCTTTTGTACAGTTTGATTTTGCTGCTTCGATTTACACCCTGCAAAAATTCCTTTTTTTTTTCACATTATTGATCAATCAGGTGGAAGGGTGTTCTTTTACAACTGACTTGCTTGTGGATTTGTAACTAACATCATATCTAACATGGGTGGGTGCCATTGAGAATATTTTCATTTCAAGACGTGGAGCAGAGAATCCAGTAGTGAGATATCAGAGGTCATGCTGTGGCACACGAAGTTCTGAACCACCACTGATTAATGAAAATACACTCAACATGAACAAAATATGACCAGTCATTATCAGGCATGAGGATTTCGGCAAATATGGTAACCGATCTTTCGGTTCTGTAGATTTTTCCCATTGATAATGCTCATGGGAACCGGTTTTTACATGTACTTCAAAATAAAGCCTTAGCAGGCATGAGCATTTTGTCTTTTATGCATAGCAACCGACATGTTTGGTTAGCGTTTGAGTGACCCGGATATGAATAACTCGACCTTGCGCATGCGTAGCACAGAAGAGTAAGCCCAGAGATCTGGGAAACAGACTTTCTGTTCCGTGTTTTCTCAGGCTGGGTAACGACACGGTAACAGAACGATCGTTTCCGTGAAATGCTCAAGCCTGATTATGATGCATTGCAGTTGTAGACCACTGCAAACAAAAAGCCTACAATAATAAACATTCACACTGTTTCATTCCTGCTTCTTCTGTTCAGCAAAACAGGGAAGATGTAGTCTACTTCACCTGACTTTAAGTGAAGAGGCTGTGTAGACCATGCCTTTCTCCATTTATCACAGGTGCCACAGTTTTAAAACAAACCATTTGCCCCATGGGGGAATTCAAGTCTTTAATTAGAGATGAAAGTGGACTTTTGTAAAAATTTCTGAAAATACAAATGCGAGCACATGCCCCCCCCGGGAAAATTTTGAAAAAATGGATGGCTGTGGTGCATTCTGGCGATATCTGTGAACAAAATTCAGACAAAAATTTAAAGTAAAATTTCTAAGTACTGACCAAAAAAAAATTTGGCCAGAAGTTCCCCAAGGGCCAAGCCCACATTTTTTTGCGCCCCCCATCCCTCTATCACTGGATAGCACAAAATCCCATTTGTCATTAAAATATGCTTAAAATATGCCATCTTATCTCAAGACAAATTAATTAAGGCGGTTATCATTAGGGATGGCCTTAAAATAACTTACTGGATTAATACAACATAACTGTAAATTAAAGGTAAAATAAACAAATACAAATATATAAAATAGAAAACTAAAATTTAAAACTCGGAAATGATCATTTCCAAATTCAACTGATATTAGTAGAACATGATATAAAACACTATTTAAAATTTTTCATCAATAAAAATTCTTGATCTGACTAACTATCTGAAGAAAAGTTAAATGTACTGGCCTGTCAAGGAATAAACACGAACGGTCTATACTTGCAATGTTTTGAAAATGCTGAAAGTTTAGTTCAACATAATCAGCGTTCGTGGCAACAAGCTAGGGATACATTGGAACAATTGTGACATATTGTTGGAGGGGCACGCACCACGGGACTGCCGTAAATAGGAGGCCGGCTTGCTCGAATGCGCCTTTATGTGCATGCGCTCGATGTATTGCCCACACCTGAATCAAGTGACGAGGTGGATGATAGTGTAACGTTTTTTTTGTTTTGTTTTTTACGCCGTCACGTTGCCTCGCGATCGACGCAATGAGCACCCCTGGTGTAACTGAATTTCCTTTGACATGGCTCACGATGTTGATGACTTTCGACGTAAATGCGCTCGCTACGTGAAGCAGTTCTGAACATGCGCTTTCGTACATGCTCTATACATGCTCAGGACGGTTAACTTGCATTTCCTGTTTCCGAGTGAATACCGGTTGTTTTGGAGCAGGCTCGTTTAGTGAACAACGTTTATGAAATAAACACGTAAATTAATGTTAAGACCACACAAAATAGGCGACGTCTTGAGGGGAGTGGCGTTACTGTTACTAGTGTTGGTGCCTCAACATGGCTACGCTTGTGAAAGCAAAACAACGAACTCAAACGCATGTTTGTTGAATATTGTCAACTAATATCCGGATTAATTTTAAGTTATTTTTCCTCAATTTCCCGGAGCAATTTTCATGAAAATTTAAAAATCCGGAATTCCGGGAAAATCCGGAGGACTTTCATCACTGTTTAATTAACCTATTCTACTGTACCTTACCTTGTACCAAGGGAAAAAGCCGTACAAAGGGAGAACATGCATACTATTCCATGTTCTCATATGGCTTCACTACTACCTTTGAGATTCCATGCATAGAAATAAAGATTTAGAAGCATAACTCAAAGGCTTGATGCCCAAAAGGAAACCCATGATCCAGAAATGACAAATGAGACAAAGGGAAGTGAGGCTTGACAGGAAATTGAGTTGCTGACTGGGAAATACCTATTCAAAACAAAATAGAAATATGCTGCTCCAAGCATAATCGGGGAGGATCTGAAACTGGCCCCTAACCACCAAAAAGAAGACCACTAGCAGCATCTAAGACAAGGCCTCCCTTGAGCCTCCCATCTAGTCTGAATAGCTTTTCTAGGAACTGACCGATACCAGTTTGCACATACTCCAAAATTTAAGTATGCGAGGTCACTGAGACGTGACGCCGACTGTAACTTCTTAAATTACTTCTCCCATTATCCCATACATCCTCCATCTGGTAGGTTGGAAGCATCTACTCTATCTACAGCATGTTACGTTTGTGGAAAGTTTTCAAACAAAAAGAAAAAAAAAACATCATGAAACTGTCTGTATGACCCTACGTAGAGCATTAATTAATTATCATTTGTAAAATCATCCCTCTCTCCAGCTATCCATCCGTCCATGCATTACCTGCGCCATTTATCCTCACAAGGGTCTCAGGAATGCTGGAGCCTATCACAGCTATCTTCAGGCAGGAGGCTTGGTACACCCTGAACTGGTTACCAGCCAATCACAGGACACATCAAAACAAACAACCATTCACATTCGCAATCACTCCCACAGGCAATTTAGAGTCTCCAATAAATGCATGTTTTGGGGATGTGGGAGGAAACCGGATTGCCCAGACAAAACCCACACAGGAACAAGAACATGCAAACTCCACACAGTCAGGGCCAGGCTCTGAACCCTGGTCCTCAAATCTGAGAGACAGATGCTCTAACCAGTCATCCACTGTGCTGCCTGGCTCCATGTAATGCATCTAATTTAATTTTCATTATTACTGTACAATGCAGTACCGTGCAACAGGAACAGCCTATCAGAGACTCTAGAGGCAGAATATGTGACCGGAGAGGTCAATTTGCATGGACACACACACACACAGGCACACGTGGCTCATGTGACCAGTCAGTCGGTTCAACGCCAGTGGAGGGCATGCCTTTAGTCCGACACGATGATGGGGGTTCAGGAACAGTGAAATGAGGCTACATTCAAATATACATAAATAGTATGATGCACGCACAGCATATTTGTACTTTCAACAGTAATGATATCAGTGGGTAATTTAAAAGTATTCACTAGTTACAGATTGGCCTTGATTTCAACTTTTCCACTTAATGGCATTGCAGGGTTCTAGCCATAAAAAATAAAAAATCGAAATAAATTACATTTTGTTCAACTGCTGTTCATATTTTGAAAGTTTAATACCAATAATGACAGTAAAAGGCAAACCTTAAGGGCCATGATGAGTAGGTTGGGCATCGTTAGAGATTGTGCCCTTACGGACTTGATTCCGGTTGCTCATTTTGATTCCGGTGCCAAATGATTCTCAATTTTCATTCTTTTTGGGGGCATGGTGAAAAAAAATGCATGGTTTAAATAAAGAATGTCCAAATTAGGAGCACCCATTTTGTTAGCAGCCTGCATCAAAAACTAAAATGAACATTTGACTCAAGGTTCTTTATAACCAGTTTCAATATAAAACCAATGAACTAAAAGGCCATGTGTGTGTAACTAACCCAACGGACTTCATTAATTAATGTTTCAGTTAAAAGTAAACTCCAGTATTGTTAAAATTACATGTGACCGTTTCATAATGTCAAATCGGTTATATGTGCAAATTTTAACTTGACTTCCTGCTTCAAGCATGTAGCCTTTGATTTGGAAGGGTATACACCAAAACTCAGAATTTTGGGACAAAAGGTAACACTGGGGAAGATGAAAGTAAAACGAGACGCCAAGAAAAAGAATAATGAATGGACCCAAATGCTTTGTAAATTTATTTCTTTACCTACCAAGTGATGAGACACAAGGTTAGTGTTTGTGAGATGTCTGCGAATTTTTTCACTCAATCTGTTTGGTTTGAAGACTAAAATAAACACTAAAAACAATCAGTACAAGACCACAGCCCACCGTTTAACTTGTTAGCTGCCTCAATTTTGGCACACAAGTATTGTTTTACACTCACCCAATCGACTTCACTGAAGTTCCGCTGAGTGTAGCCAGAGGCTTAGAACAGGACAGAGAACGACAGACTTCTACACGTCATGAAACCCTCCATTGCACTGAGACAACTGGTCATTTCTTTTAAAGTTAAGACACACGTTAGTTTGCTGCTGCCGTTGGGCACAACCACATGTTCGAGGAAGTTCTTCGTTCGAGTAAACAGGTAAACATTGTAATGTGAGCCATTGCTGTATAGTTTCAAGATACTTCTTACGAGAAAAGTCATCTAAAAAAGGACGGCAATAACCAGAGTCTTGTGGTATGAATACACAAAATATAGTTTTATTTACAACCTATAATTTCAAAGGAATGGTTTGACTGATATGCGGTCAAAGCAGTAAAATACACAAAAAAAGCAAAAGCAAATATACTTCTATTTGGGAGTACAGTATATTCTATTTGTGGTTTGCCTGTCAGGCTTGAGTGCTGTGTGGGATTGTGAAGCTTATGAATTTCTAAGACTAAACTGAGTGTTTCATTAACTCAAGTCGTGGTTATTAAAATTCTCCCTAAAACCTCAAAAACGACAACATTTAGTCATGGATAGAGACATTCAGTGCTTTGATTCTTCAACAAATTGTGTGCGTTGGCACACAAATCCAAGCATCCCATCTATATTTAACGAACGATGGACTATTTTAGGGGAGCACATGCCCTTCTACTGTACGTGTGACAGAAGTCAAATTTATTTCAATTGTGAAGGCAAATACCTGACGGTATTGGTGTTATCAGGATGCCTGAACTACCACAAACCCTTATTTCAAGTTGAGGCATTGTGTAAAATGTAAAAGTGAAAATACAATAACTTCCAAAATACTTTCAACCTGTATTCAATTGAAAAGATAGTTAATGTTCGAACTGATGACCATTATTGTCTGTTTTCTTCTTCCTGTAATTATTCTCTCATTTTGAATTTGATGCCAGCAATACCAATACCCCCCCCCCACACACACACACACACACACACAAAACAGGAAAAGGGGAAACAAAATACTGGGGAAGTTGAAAATGGTCAAAAAACACCTGTTTGGAATATTCCACGGGTGAAAAGGTGAATTGGAAACAGATGAGTTTCATGATTGGGTACAAACAGATCATTGCCTGAAAGCCTCAGTTGTTCACAAGTAAGGATGTGGTGAGTTTCATCACTTTTTGGTCTGTAGTACCAAGTAGCAATTCACGTAAAATCAAACAGTACCTAAGAGTGGCCTTGTGACTCTGCAACATGAGTGAAAGAGTTAGCCAAATCCCAGGGTACACTTGAACAGAGCAGTGCTGCATGAGACCGTAACGACGTCTCTCACAGGGAGGTATATATATATATATATATATATATATTCTGGACAGGGAAAACAAATGGTTTTGAAACCATATAAAGAAAGCAAGGAAAACCATCAGTTAACAGAGAAGGGGACTTAAGAACTCCCCCATTTACGGTCTCTTTATACCTGCGCAGACAGTGACTGTGCTGACGTCACTGTGGCTATTCTGCATGCAGTTTTCAAAATGTACTGCAGTTCTCCTCCATGTCAGGGGTGTCACAATGGCTGGTATCATATAGAACGCCACAGGGTGGTGTTTCCTTGCATTTTTTTGTCATTTCTGGTCGTCATTTTCACTTTGCTTTCCGTAACAAGGAACAAAGTAACAACAATGGCGACCATGGAACAGTGTCTTCTAGAACAAATGGACCTCGATGACCAGATGATGCATTTAATTATGCTTCAAAATTAATTGAGAAGGCAATGACATAGGTGGTATGTGGAGCCTGGAGGATCAGTGAGTACGTCAGTTCTGTTCCTTGTTCTCAACTTGCATGTCATATACTTGGGCAGAACCAACTATCGGAGACAGAATGTGACTAAAGCAGCGCAATCACAACAGATGATTTCCGCGGGATTGGATGCATAGCAATATTTTTTGTCGCGTGCGCATCAACTGATGCAGACGGGACGAGCAGGGCAATGCATTGGTCACATGATGCAATACGGGCATTGTCGACTGCAGGAGTATAAATAGGCCTTTACAATGCAGTCCCTTTCGTCCATTCCAAAGAAACTATTATTCTCCCACCAAGATATTGCAAGGCCTTCTTGACTGTGAGGTAAATCCACAACCACTTAACAAATGAATGGAATATCAATGAGGGTGTCTCAACCCAACAATTCCAGTCAACTGACCATGGCCCCTCAGCCAGATGGCTGAATGGCTCTCACCTTTGTTTCCTTCCAAAAGAAAGATAGCATATATGGCGTGGGGCATGCCTTGGAGCATACATAAATAGTTGAATTTTCCATCCAAACACTGGTTAGTGCATCCTAACTAAGCCACGTACATGAACTGATAATGTTTGCTCGGATGAGAGGCGAAACATGTAACACTAAAAGAACAGTCCAGGTGCAATCGATCAATTCAATTCCCTCGACCTGGATTAATGAGAATATTCTCAGGCAACTTTATTTTTACTCAGTGCTCTTTTTGTCATTTGTTTAAAGATAGATGATTTTTAGTTCTGAATATAATTGTTTTGAAAAAAACGTTTTCCCTAAATTACGTAAATCTCCCCAAAGCAGAAAGGCACCCTACGCCCTCAGGCATGGCCTTGCAATTTAGCTATGACCTACATTTAATCTTATCCTGAAGGGCAATGTTGGCCATGACGCCTAGGACAATGTTGGATTCATGGCTGAGTGCTGAGAGCATTTGCCTCATAACCTCATTCGAGCCTGAATAAAATTGTAAGCCTGCCTCAGTCCCAAGATTGTCTTCTTTTTTTAATTTCAAAACATGTGAGGGACCCTGACATATACACCTTCCTAAAATTAGTTCCAGACTTCTTTTTGTGAACTCTAAAAAACCCACAAGGCATTAGAGAAGACTAAATATATCCATATGTTGGTGATCCAAAAGAAAGTAGGGATCCAGGTCAGTGTGTCCAAACATTCTTGAAATTGATGACAATATGGAGAAGAAAAAGTAACAGCCCTTTCTTAAAAAGATTTCCTTTTAAATCCAACAGATGAGATGAAAAAACATGCTTAAACATCTTAGCAAGAAATTATTCGGTCATAGATTTAAAAAATATATATATATATCCCGAAATGACTGATACTGGAAAGGAAACTTGGGAATTACTTACGGTTTACTGAACAAACTCAGAGGACCTCACCGTAGCTCTAAGGCTCCCAAGACATTTGAGTATTAACAGCTGATTGATGCCTCCACCCAAAGTAGGGTTTTGTCAGTAGCGTACACAAACAGGGTGAGGGTGACGTGATGAAGTCAATAATAGTTACCTTAAAAAACTGAACAACACCAAACTCATCCAACCATACATTAGTTTAAGGCGAAGAACCTTTCCCACAATGCTCCCACAAAGTTGGCAATATTGCATTGTCCAATACATCTTGATAAACTGAAGATTAAGATTAAGATTCATGGGGAAGTGAGGGCTATGGGTCAATCCTGACGATTAATTGTGATGATGATTGTGGACTTCAGGAGGCATCCATCACCACAGCTGCCCCTCTGTCTTGTATCAATCGTCGATAACTTCAAGCTGCTGGAAATTACAGCTTCACAGGACCGGAAGTGGGAGACAAACACCAACTCCATACCCCAAAAAGTCCAGCAAAGGATGTATTTCCTGCGGCTTCTGAGGAAGCACAGCCTGCCATGCGAGCTGCTGAGACAGTTCTACACAACATTCATCGAATCAGTAGTGTGTAGCTCCATCACAGTCTGGTTTAGAGCTGCCACAAAAAAGACAAACTCCGATCACAACAGACAATCAAAACCGCTGAATGGATTGTCGGCACCAATCTACCCACCCTTGAGGACTTGGATGCCACTCGAACTAGGACAAGAATAGGCAGAACTCGTTCAGACCCTCCACGTCCTGATCACCAGCTCTTCCAGCTCCTTTGATCTCTATCTAGTTCTCAATGTCAAATTTTGTTTTAAGTATGCAAAGTATGTACTGTTGACATATTTTAAAAATTATGGTACCAACACACACACACACACACACACACACACACACACACAGGCAATGCCTCCAGCGGAAATCTCTGAGTGATGAATGGTAACTACACAGTATTATAATACAGTCTGTGTTTCAGTATTTATACTTATATTATAATTAAAGATTTAAGAAAATACTTCTTTTTGTCTCCGAAATACGCAAAGTACAAATACCGTTTACATATTTTAAACATTCTGGTACCCACGTAAACATACATCCCATTACTTCACGCTTTTTCACTTTTCGCGGGTGATTCTGGTCCCAATTAATCGTGAAAAAAAAAAGGAATTTGTGTATTATAGATTATTCATGCACCCAATGAAGTAGTCTCACTACGCCGCACTATCTGCACATCTGTTGTGGACCAATACTAGCTTCTCATATCTGAGTAACATATGCACCACTAGCACAATCGACTGAGGAGTACAAGATTTTCACAATAGACAATGGCCCAGATTATCGCACAACTAGTCACGTTAAACTGCATACATTCCTTGAAGTTTTGACACACTTTGCACAATGGCTATTGCACTGGACTATTGCTCTAATAGGTATTGTAACTGCTCTAAATGCTACAAGAGTCTGCATCCTTTGCACAGTAGTTAGTTAATTTAAAGAAGTGTCATGATGTTTCAAAACTATTCTCTATCAATTGACTGTCTGCCTGCTGTCGTACTCAGTATGTATGTATGTCGCACTCGGGCGACTCCAACTACCGGGGACAATTTTGTTGTGTGTTGTTGGCATACATATTTTGATGACAGGTGGATGCTAACCCTTCCAGAAACCATGTTGTAAATGTCTCAAATTTCTCATATGTTTCAAAACATTCTAAAATCTATAGTAGAGGTCACTAAGTTGATTTCCCAAAATGCAAAAAATTGGCACCTAACAGATACTTTTCATTGATGTTTGTTTGTTTTGGACAGCAAGTTCATGTCTACATATCATGGCTAGGAAGCGATAAGTGTATACTGTAATGTTTTGGCTACGGCTATTGCTTGATCTTTTATCTTGAAAGTCCTTTGACAAACGCACACTGTAACCAAGTGATTGAGGCACTTGTGCTGGTGTGAGGAATAAAGAAAGAAGAAGAAAGGAGCCACATGTGAAACTCAAGAGCATTGTGTCGACATCAGCGGGGTGGGACGAGACAGGACGATAAAGAAGTGAGCTAGAGAGGTTGGCGGGGGAAAAAGCGAAATAAATATCACCCACGTTAAAAAGTACAGTTGGACTCATGTCTACATTATTCAATAACACGACAGCAAGATCATAACATGGTGTCAGGGTGACTGTAGTATAACTACAGACTCATGGGGAGCGCGGTAGGGGGGTGAGGGGCGAACGACCACGACTGAGCCGTAGGTTCGGTGTTCCAAGCCCGAGGATGGACTGTGACTCATCCAATTTACCAAATGCGCGGCGGAGATTCAAGCAACACACTGAACTCATGTCCAGAGGACCGCTTAAAAACAGAGCTGAAGAGGAAAAGTGAAGTTCCTCATGCTGTGGATCGGAGATAAAGGACGGGATGTCAGCAATATGTGGACACTGACCAGAGACAAAGATAAGTTGCTAAAAACTTGTTACAAAAAAAATCGGTATACTCTGATTACCTCACTCTGAAAGCAAACCCCATACATGTATTTGCTAAATATAAGTTTCACGAGAAGGCGCAAGGTAACTGTGAGTCATTTGAGCACTTTGTGACAGAACTCGAGCTGGTTAAAGACTGTAACTACACAAACAGCAATGAGATGATCAGAGACCGCATAGTTTTTGCTTCCAACTCACCGAGTGTGCATGAAAAGTTACTCAGCCAGGCGCCGGAGCTCACGCTCAAAAAAATCGGTATAGCCTGCTCCTATGAGTTAGCAAAAGTGCAGCTAAGGGCTATAACAGCGACAGCCACGAGGTTCATGTTATCCACCGCAAACGTGGAAAGCAAAGTTTCATTGCGGGTGTTAGTAGGCATATTGACAGCCCAAAGACCTCCGTAAAGATATGTAACAAGTGTGGAGGATACCACAGTAAATTAGCTGAATGCTCAGCAAAAGGTAAACAATGCCTGAAGTGTCAGACCCCTTTGTCTGTCTGTTCTTACAACCATAAACCCCACAATGAAATACCATGATGGAAAGGCCGTAACACGCTTATAAGCAGGCCAATATTCACAAAAAGATCATTAAAAAATACGAGGTGTATTCTAGTTTTGCCGTCCAGTGGGCGTCGTAAACAAAAGTCATGTGACTCATGATGTCACATGAAAAGTATCTATGCAGTCTGTTTTCCTGACTAGTGTCAAATTCCCCTCGAGGAAGGCACTGACTCCCACATCTTAAGAGGTGCAGCACTGTTTGCCTTTTATGTGTGGTGTGCAATATACAGCAGTCTAAGTTGAATTTTCCTCTGGTGGAACTTAAGATAATGTCACAGCAGGACAGTCTGTTGCAACTGGCATAGGAACAGTGAGATAGAAATAGAGATAAAAGATTAATCTCAAATCTTGAAAAAAAATCTCTTTCCAAAAATCCTGGTGTGATGTGAGGTGTTTATAATGTTTTGGTTATGAAAAATGCCCAGGTTGTACTCATTGTTTCAATCTGCGACTTTAGATATGCAAATATGCAATCAAATAGCCATTACATTTCCTACATTTAGAAGTACCACAAACTGTATGCAGCATACTGTACATAACAATGTTATAATATTTTATTTTTGTCAGTCACCCAGGTTAGCTGCTTCGGAGTTGAATGTATCTGTCAAGGCAAAACTGCACAAACCTGATTAAAATGATCTTATTAAGATTAAGTGCAAAAATATTTTAACATAAAGAAGCCTAACAAGTCCGTCAGGCTCCAGACAAAATGCACCAATCCAAACAATGAGTGATGTTGGATGGGCCTGAATGCTTTGTATTTTAATTTACACTTGTAAGAATGCTCATGTTTGTCAGTTTTGGTATGAAGGTCTCTGATCAAGGGTCTCAAACTGGTGGCCCCGGGGCAATTTGCAGTCTACGAGACAATATTTTGTGGCCTCTATCTTTATGTGAAAGTTTAATGTCAGTGCAGCCCTCAAGTTTTTTTTAATAGCACTGTCACACTGTTCTGTGCAGCGGTGACGAACCTACCTATCACGGTGGGGTATATGGTTCTTGGAGGCATTGCATCGATACAAACAGAGAAACATTTTTCATAAAAAAATTCACATTTTACAATTCTATGCTGCCATCTAGAAGTTATGAAAACTATACACTTTCATTCCAATACTCCACCACCACATAGACGCTATTTGAAAGGTGTACACTTTCATTCTATAATGCCACCACTACCAAGAGTTTATGAAAAAGTTGAATAAGAATCAGCCTTAATGGCCAAGTATATAACAACACACGAGGAATTTGTCTCCATACAGTGATACTTATGACTGTATATATGCACAGCTGTGCTAATAAGTTTACATACCCTGTCAGAATTTGTTTTTTTAAAACCACTGATGACTGAAGAACTATCATTAATATCTTTATGGTTATGTCTTGTTTAACAATAATGCTGTCCTGAAATGCTTGACAGTTTAATTCGAATCCCATTGAAATAAAATTAAATGTGTTTCACCTGGCCCTTCATGTTTTCTTTAAAGAATTGCATTCATCTTACAAATTCTGCAAGGGCAATCAAACAAATAAGCACTACTCTGTGTTTTATATAAGTTGGGCAGTGAATTTCAAAATAAGACCAATTGAATAAAATGAATTCCATTTTCAAATTAAATGCCTGACTTCAAAATAATAAAAAACTAACAAAATACAGATCATCATCTTTTGACCATATGGGCAGAGGCAAAAATCATACATTGTAAAAATACATTACACATACACAAACACACACACACACACACACACACACACACACAAACACGCACACGCACACACAGAAGAATTTAAGAATTTTGAGGTCAGGTTTGGGGGAGCGTATTATACATGGACTAACATTATACATGAGAAATGATGATACTTCTTGGATACTGACAAATGTGAGGACCTCCTATAGTTTCACTTATTGTACACTACCTATCATTTCCAAGTTATTAATTTTACAACTATCATTTATTTTTTTCCAATATATTAAACTGACTTCTCCCCCACTGCCCCATTGATTGTGATTCATTTACTGGTGCATAAAATGTAAAAGTAGATGTCCTAGTTTGGTTAAATAAAGATAGTTTGCTTCCAAGTAGGACTACAGGAATCTGAACATACTGTGAGAGGTTGTAATTCCAAAGATTTGGACAATTATATATCAAGCAATGGTTCTAAATGATTTGTTGATTTGGCAAGGAACTAATCACGACAACTCTACCACCATTGCTTTTGTTAAAAACAAAAGGAAAAATAAATAATAGGACTTTGTATTCATACTGTTTTCTTCATGTACAGTATAGTGTTTGCCCCAATGCTGATTCCTCATTTTCTTGAATGTCCCACTAAAATGTTTTTAATCATCAGACAAATTCAAAATTGGCCAAAGACAAAGGAGGTAAACACAAAATGCAGATTTTGAATAGTTGTTATTACTGTGGTAGGAAATCCATACATACAGTAACTACATGGCCCTGGTTGCCCCATAAACCTAATAGTTGGTTGGGCCACCCTGAGCAGCAATAACTCCAATCAAGCATTTGCGATAACATGCAATGAGTCTCATAGCGTAGTGGAGGAATTTTGGCCCACTCCTCTTTGCAGGTTTTTTTGTAATTCAGCCAAATTCAAGGGTTTTCAAGCATAAATGAACTTTTTAAGGTCATGTCACAGCATCTCAATCAGATTCAGGTCAGGAATTTGACTAGGCCGGTCATTTTGTTTTTCTTCAGTCATTAAAAGGTGGACTTGCTGGGATGTTTTGGATCATTGTCCTGCTGCAGAACCCCAGTTCATTTCAGCTTGAGGTAACGAAAAGATGGCCAGACATTCTCCTCTTGGAATTTTTGGTTCTATTTATCAAGCAAGTCTTCCAGCTCTTGAAGTAGTAAAACAACCCAAGACCATTACGCGATCACGACCATATTTTACTGTACTGTTGGTATGATGTTCCTTTTCTGAAATGGAGTGTTACTTTTGCACTAAATATAATGGGACATGCACTTTCCAATAAGTTTAACTTTTGTTATGTCCGACCACAGAGTATTTTCCCCAAAGTTTTGAGGATCAACAAGATGTCTTGTGGCAAAATTGAGACATGCCTTAATGTTCTTTTTGCTCAACAACAGTTTTTGTCCTGGAACACTGGTCTGCAGGCCATTTTTGCCCATTTTCTTTTGAATGGTGGAGTCAACACTGACCTTAACTGAGGCAAGTGAGACCTGCAGTTCTTTGGATGCTGTTGTGGGGTCTTTTGTGACCTCTGATGAGTCATTGCTCCACTCCTGGGTTAATTCTGGTTGGCCGGCCACTCCTAGAAAAGTTCACCACTGTGATCTGTTTTCACTTTTTTATTTGGTTTACTGGAGTCCCAAAGCTATAGAAATTGCTTTATAAACTTTTTGACACTGAAAGAGGCCATTTGCTTTCTCATTTATTCCTGCATTTCTTTAGACCTCAGTATGTAGCGTTTGAGGATTTTTTGTTCTAGTGCTCTTTATCAGGCATGTCCAATTTAAATGATTTCTTGACTGAGAGCAGGTGTGGCAGTGTCAGGCCAAGGGTGTGGTTAGAAGATCTGAACTCAAATATGGCATATTACAGATTTGTTTGATCAGAGGGTGCAATGACTTTTTAACAGAGAGACATGTAGGTTTGCATTATACATCCATCCATCCATCCATCTATTTTCTTAGCCGCTTATCCTCATGAGGTTCGCAGAAGTGCTGGAGCCTGTCCCAACTGTCAAAGGGCAGGAGGCGGGGTATACCCTGAACTGGTTGCCAGCCAATCGCAGGGCACGTAGAGACAGGCAAACAGCCACACTCACAATCACACCTTAGGGTAATTTAGAGTGTCAAATTAATGTTGCATGTTTTGGGGATGTGGGAGGAAACCGGAGTGCCTGGAGAAAACACACGCAGGCAGAGGAAGAAGATGCAAACTCCACACAGGGAGAGCTGGGATTGAACCCAGGTCCTTAGAACTGTGAGGCCAATGCTTTCCAGCTGCGTCACTGTGTCGCCGGGTTTGCATTATTTTTAGCTCAATAATCAAAACCATTGAAAAACTCCATTTTGTGTTTATTATTTATTTGTTTGATGATGGGAAACATTTAACTGAAAAACATGCAAAAAAATAAGAAATCCCATTCCTAATCCATCCAGCCTTCCATTTTCTGAGCCACTTATAATCACAAAGGTCGCAGGAGTGCTGGAGCCAATCACAGCTGTCATCGGACAGGAGGCAGGTTACACCGCTGAACTGGTTGCCAGCCAATCACAGGCCACATGGAGACAGAGAACAGTCATACTCACAATCACACTTGGGGTAAATTTAGAGTGTCCAATTAATCCATATTTTTGGGATTTGGGAGGAAACTGGAATGCCCGCAGAAATCCCTCGGAGACACGGAGGGAATATGCAAACTCCACAAACCCCGGTCGTCAGAACTGTGAGGCCAACGCTTTACAGCACCACCATGCCACCCCATTGCTAATCCATTGGGTTCAAAATGATGTTCATGCATAGCTATAGCTATGGCTATACTGGCTGTTTACAAGGCTAAGGAGACTGCGTTTATGGGAATTTTTGACCATTCTTTCAAAAGCGCATTTATGAGGTCACACAATGATTTCTGATGAAAAGGTGTGGCTCTAAGTCTCCCCTGTAATTCATCCTAAATATGTTCTATCAGGTTGAGGTCAGACTTTGTGTAGGCCAATCAGGTTTGTCCACACCAGACTGTGTTATCCATGTCTTCATGGACCTTGCTTTGTGCATTAGTGCAGTCATGTTGGAAGAGAAAACTGTTTTCATAAATTTGGGAGCATGGAATTGTCCAAAATCTCTTGGTATTTTGAACCATTCAAAGATCTTTTCACTGAAACTAAGGGACAGAGCCCAGCTGGTAAAAAGCAATCCCATATCATAACCAAACAAGGTTTACACTTGGCACAATGCAGTAAGACAAGTACCATTCTTCTGGCAAGTGCCCAAACCACACCCATCCACCTGATTGTTTTGGAAAATTAGTTTAGTATTTTTTGTTTGTAACCTGCTCACGGTATTAATCCTATAATGTACTAGCTTTAAATGTTGTATTGTAAAAATAAAGCAAGTGTTGGTTAAAGATTTTTGTCCAGTGTTATCAACCTAAATAACTATCAGTAAGAAAAATTACGAAGAAGAACTGAAAAAATAACACCATGATGACTAAAAAGTAGGCCATTATATGAAATGTGTTTGGCAATGATTCATAATCATTGTTCTTCTATAAATAGATTATCCTATTCTTATTCAGCTTGTGTGCAGGCTTGCATGTCATTCAGGACAGAACTTATTTCAAAGAGTGTATTTTAAGTAGTTTGAGATATGGAGGGTAGCGTTTTTAATCTGCAACAATATTTTGGATACAGAAAAAAACTGATAATGTGCACAGATAAAATGTATGTGCGAAGTTATAAAAGGAGCTGTTATCTAAAACCCTGGCTTGAGTAAATAGTTTAAGGGACAATAAAGACAGGTAAAGGTCTGTTGGCTATTTGACTCCGTACAGTTGACATACTTTTTTTTTGGGGGGGGGGACTTCTTTAAAAATAAAATCCAATTACACTAAATGACATTATTTAAACCTAATAACTACAAACAGCCTCTTGTGAATTGGGTCACTAAAATAATGTGACAAGAGTTTTCAAAACTGACTGTCAAAACAGTCTGCTTTTAATAGCAATGTACCATTTGTAAAAATATTGCATCATTTTTCAGTTGTGTGTAAGTGTGGGGTGTAAATAAAATATCTATAAATATGCCCACATGACCCAACCTTGGATACATGGAAGAAAATATATGGAAGAATCCAAAATTAACTGATAAAGGTATTTTTTGGGGTCCGGGAGTGGGGGTAATAAAACATTCAGAGGAGTGATGCTTTACTATATTACACTTTAAGAAGGTGAGCACATCTGTGTCAAATCATTTTGTGAAATCCTTATACAGTATCTGACACGGGTTATACTTCAATAAAGCACTGTACTTCAATAAGGCAAGAGCAATCATGATTTTACAATATATTAGAAATATCTAGTAAATGTGAGCAGTGTATGATTATCAAAGTCAGTCTTACATACAGAAAGTATTCAGTTTTCCACACATTTTAGTATTGCAGCCATTTTCTAATAGTTATTTTTTTCCACATCAATGTACACACAGCAAACTATATTGACAGAAAAATTGTCAAAAAAGGTAACTGTAGAAATTTTTAAAGTTTAAAAAAAAAAAGACAAAAACAAATATCACACAGCCATAAATATTCAGACCCTTTGCTCAATATTTAGAAGAAGCACCCTTTTGAGCTAATATAGCCATGAGTCTTATTGGAAATTATGTAAGTTTTTCATACCTGCCATTCCTCTTTGCTAATCCTCTGCAATTCTGTCAGGTTGGATGGTGAATGTTGGTGGGTAGCCATTATCAGGTCTTTCCAGAGAGGCTCAATTGGATTTAACTCATGGCTTTGGCTGGGTCTTTCAAGAACAGTCACAGAGTTGTTCTGAAGCCACACCTTCGGTATTTTAGCCGTGTGCTTGAGGTCATTGCCTTGTTTGAAGGTGGAATTATGGCTGACTGTGAAGTTCTGAGCACTTTGGAGAAGATTTACATCCAGGATATCCCTTTACTTGACCACATTCATCTTTCCTTTGATTGCAACCAGTCTTCCTGTCCCTGCAGATGAAAAACACACTTACAGCATGATGCTGCCACCACCATGTTTCACTGTTGCACCTGTATTGGACAGGTGATGAGCAGTGTTTGATTTTGTACTCCATGCCACTTAGAATTAAGGCCAACAATTTCTATCATGGTCTCATCGGAACAGAGAATCTTGTTTCTCACCAAAGTCGAGCCCTTCAGGTGTTTTGTTTTTTTTTTTAGCAAACTCCATGTGGCCTTTCATGTACCTTGCACTTAGGAGATGCTTCCATCGAGCTACTCTGCCCTGAGGCCCTGACTGGTGGAGGGCCACAATGATGGTTGACTTTGAAGAACTTTCCCCCAGTTTCCGGCAGCATCTCTGGAGCAGAGCCACAGTGATCTATCGGTTCTTGTTTACCAAGGCTCTTCACCCCCCAATTGCTTAGTTTACCCAGACAACCAGCTCTAGGATTGGTTCTGAACGTCCCTAATGTCTTCCATTTAAGAATTACAGAGGAAACTCTGCTTGTAGAAACCTTAGGTTCAGCAGATTTTTTTTTTTTTTGTAACCTTGGCGAGATCTGTGCCTTGTCACAATTCTGCCTCTGAGCTCTTCAGGCAGTTCCTCTGACCTCATGATTTTCATTTGCTCTGACATGCAATGAGCTGTAAGGGCTTGTGTAAACAAGGGTGTGGCTTTCCTAATCAAGTCTAATCAGTATAATCAAACACAGCTGGACTCCAATGTAGAACCATCTCCAAGATGATCAGATCAGAAGAAATTGACCACACCAGTTAAACATGAGTGTCACAGCAAAAGGTCTGTATACTTCGGGCAGTGAGATGTTTCTTTTTTTTTTTTTTGTTTTAATCAGCAGAACATCACTTCTTTTTCCTGTCAATATTGACTGCTGTGTGTACATTGATTAGGAAAAACAAACAAATGATTTTAACAAATGGCTGCAATGTAACAAAGCATGAAAAATTTTAACTTTCCATACCCACTTTATAAGGTGATGTCATGTCTGATATCATTACAGCTGGAAGAGGACTGAAATGCAAAGAGTGAAGATGGATCTGCATTAAAAATATTAAAACTGTAACAGCTTTTATCAATTATCTAAATAACCATAATAAATATGCTCTTTTTATAAGCCATTTTCCCACATTTTCAGGGAGAAGGAGGAATGGATACACAAAATCGACACACAAACACACAAATAATATATACAAGGGAAGGCCAGCAGACTGTCGTCAGTTTCCAAAGCCAAAACAGTTCCTTCCAACATTTTGGCCACAGCAGGTCTGGCAGGTTTTTTTTTTTTTTTTTTTTTTTTGGTGAGACATGCACGCAGATACCCAGGACGACAAGATGACTGGGGTTTGTTTGCTCGGCAGGGGGACGAAGCCATCTGTCCCAATAAAGGGTTAATCCAAGCAAAATTACGGGCCACAAAAATCCAACATTTTCCAGTCTTCACACGGCCTTGCTTGTTTAATTTGGAGTCAGGAAATGGGGGGTACAGAGGATCAACATCAAACCTTACAGCTGCTTTAACCCTCCCACCTGATATTGCAAAGCCCTTAAGAGATCTCCCCTCATGGTGGTTGCAGAAAATAAAATCTCAAAGTGCCTTCGACTTTTTGGTGATTGGTGCAAGCACCTTTCATTTAGGACGAAGTGTTTTTTAGTCAGGGGAGGGTGTTTTCACTGCTCAGTCAGTCTGAAAGGCTTGTGATGATGAGATGATGCATTCGCTGACTGGGATCAAAACAGGCCTTTCTTTTGACTATTCTCCCTCATTTTCCTCTTCCGGGAGAATGATTTTGACACAACGTGAATAAGGCCTTAATCTGAGACCACAAAAAGAGGAGGAGGAAAAATTTGACAAAATAAACCTGAAGGGTCAGTAGCACTGAGTAAAAGCTAAATCAGCCAGAAAGCTGCCTAAAAATTTTCTTGTCAACATGCACACATGGCCTTTGTCTATGATTGCACACAGTAAAAAGCACCGTGGGCTAGCAACTACCTACACCAACATGGAAATGGAAAAGAAAGGCTCTAAAATGATCCATTTAGAGAGGCGGGGAGGGAGTGGGGATGGATGGATAGAGACGGGGAGGGGGAGGTCATGCAGGCAAATGACAGAGGGGGAAAAAAAAGAATAAAAGACAATGAAAAGGAGGCAGATGGAGAAGAAATCCTCTATGACAGACAAATGTACAGATGCTGTTATTGCTTTCAATAAAAACCATGTTAATAGACCACATTAAACACAGCCTTTACAGAGCTAAGTAATTCTACTAGAAACACATAATGTACACACACATGTGGGAAGTGACACTTTATTTACAGTCATCTACCTGTGAGACACTCAAAGACAGACAATACCCAAGAGAGCCAGACAAGCTTCAGTTTGAACACAAAACATCAGCCTCCATTACAGACAGCAATGTGCCGCCGTCTCCGCCTGCTCACTCCTGATGCCTTCCGCCTGATGCACAGCTATCTTCACTGCCTGCCTCCCAAGCACTCCATACCAACCCCCAACCATTAAATCACAGCATCCCATCTTCAAATGATGCACAAAGCAACATACCTCAGCCAGTCTGCCTCTTCTCGTTCCCCTATTGTCCACAAAATGTCGACAAGAGACAGAAGGAAAGAAAATCCATTCAGGTGTGGAAGAAACAACGGTGAAAATTCACAGCCCCTTCGACACGTCACCCTCCCCTGTCCTCTTTTCTAGCATCTGTCCTCTGTCCAGATTTGTGATGCTAAGCTAAAGAGAGCTCAGCTAGGCAGTGTGCACACATTGGCTCAGAATGCACTCCGTCTCATTCCCAAACACACAAACACCAATGCTTGGCTGCTGTCCGTCTCTGTCTCGCTGACTGAGCCCCGCTGTCTTCAGTCTTACAGGCACCCACATGCACCCGCCCACCTCCCCTCTCGTTCGCCCTCTTTCTGTCTCACCCTCCCCTTCTCTTGGTTGTTCACCCCCATTATTTCTTCTGTTTGGCTCTCACTGCTCTTTCTCTTCTACAGAATCTCTTCTCCTGAGATTACACTCAAACTCACACTGCCCATCAACGGGCAACAAACATCACTAACCAACTGGTCAGCTCATGGTGACTGAGCCATGAAAAGCTGCAGGTTGAACAACAGAGTTCCACTGTACAAGTAAGGTTGTAAACTGAAATAGGTCTGCTACATAAATCGTATATAAAGTGATATATCACTAGAAGGTAACATAGTCACCAGACAGATTAAGTACATTTCCACAATCTCATACTGTAAAATCAAAACATTGTCTCAGATTAACAATATTTGCTGGTTTCCATTGGTAGTACAGTAGTGTATAATTGTCCTGGATCATGCAGAGTTGTTTCTACCATTATGTCCTTCACATTTTTGCAAAAGAAGAGTTAATATGATAGAAAAAGCACCTAAAAACTGTACAATATGGGCCCGTGCGTTTTTTTCCACCACAAAACACGATTTTGATGTATACAGCTTTTTGTAACTCCCGCCATGAAAATCCTCTTAAGGGATTTGTTTTCGAGAAGAAGCAGGAGGTGACGTAAAGGACAGACTCACCCTCAAGTGGACTCGTTTGTTTCTATGAGTTTACCTCCGGGAAGGTAGCTCGTTGTTCCTTTGTGTAAGCCAAAATTCCAGCTCGGTGCGTTGCTGGACATTGCTTGAACACTCGGGAGGATGGATTTACCCTTCATAAGTTTGCAAGAGACCCGGTTTGTCGTGAAAAAGGGAATTGGACGGGTGCAGAGGACGAGAGCTTCGTGGGTTCCAAATGACAGGTAGGTGTGTATACAGTTACTAAAAAAAATAATAGTTTGGGGCGGACCACCTAATCCGTCCCTCATAACGTAACAAAAGATCCGCGTATGAAATGTGTCGATGTGCGCGTCGGACAGCGTCGGGCTGCTATGTCGCTTCGTCAGCAGAGGCTGCGCTTCGGGCTCGTGGACTGTAGAACGCAGCACCAATGCCTCACTCAGTCGCATCCGACGACAACGCAGTAAAGTGCCCCGGCTCAACGATGTTTTTCATCGCATACTGCGGCGGCTATGAACAACCCCCTAAAGCAGCACGGCTTGGCTCAGCCTCACTCAGCCACGTGCGACGACAACGCAGTAAGACGTCCCGGCTCAACGGTGTTGGTCATCGCGTACTGCGGCGGCTATGAACAAACCCCTGATGCAGCACGGCTCGGCTCCATTATAAGCCACCACAGCGCCAAAAATGAGCCACACCGGCTGAGGCGCCGCGTCGGGCTTGTGGACGGCGGCGGCTCTGAAGAACGCAGCCGACAAGCCTCACTCAGCCGCGTGCGGCGACAACGCAGTTAAGCGCCCTGGCTCAACGGTGTTGTTCATCGCATAATGCAGCGGCTATGAACAACCCCGTAAAGCAGCACGGCTCGGCTCCGTGGTAAGCCATCTCGGCGCCAAAAATGAGCCACACCGGCCGGCTGCGATGAGCCGCGATAGTTCATCTCTGCCGCGGAAGAGGATCGGACAGGGAGGCGGTTTGGCCGTGATCGCATATCATCTGAATATGGCTCGAAACAGTGTAATATTGCCCCGGTAACTTCACTCGGTTGTGTGGTGTTCTCCTTTTCGAAAAGAGCTTCCCTGTCAGAAGGGGCGTGTTCGTCTCCCATAGTAGGGTGGACCGCTTGTTTTCATCGGCGAATGTCTGGGTGACGTCACGTACAGAGGTTGCAGCCAATATGGAAAGCACTTGGATTTCGAAGAATGACACTTCTGCAACTTTGCGCATGGATGACGTGCTCTCCACTTTATTTTTTTCATATAGATATTGAACCGAATAATGTCATATGTATTTTTCATTATAATATCTATTTTAGAATGTTTATAGGGATGACACTTGACTTTTAAAGTGGCTGCCTTTAAGCTTCTAAAAACAGAACACTGGATGCCATGTTAGCAGGCTACAGCTCCATTTCAAATCTTCCTTTCATCACCAAGATTGTCAAAAAAGTTATTTTTAGTCAACTCAGAAACTTCTTTAACTTAAATGTACTTTTCACAAATTTCAGTTACTTTTCTGAACTCATCACAGTACAGAATCCGCTCTTCAAAGTGCTGAATGCTATTAGGTTGAATAGTGACTGGAAAGGTGTCAATTCTGGTCTTGCTGGATCTCAGTGGGGCTTTTGATACGGTAGATCATAATGTACTGCTAAACAGGTTGATGGACAGGCTGGTAGGACGAAATAGAACAGTCCTAAATGGTTCAGTTCTTACCTGAAGGAAAGGAGCTATTTTGTAACCATTAGAAGTGCTCAATTTCATCAAATGAAAATGACGTATGGGGTCTCTCAAGGGTCAGTTCTTGGACCGCTCCTATTCAGCCTGTACATCCTTCCCTTGAGTTAAATTCTTCAATACTTTAATTTTGACAATCATAGCTATGAAGATGACACAGTTATATTCAGCAGTGTCTCAACATGACAACACTTCAATTGGGGTGTTGTATCACTGTCTAAAACAACTGGACGAGCCAAAAATTTCCTTCAACTAAACCACAACAAAACATTTGTTTTTTGCAATAAAGAAGAGGACAGCTGTTAGTAAATACCTTGAGTCTATCCATCCATTTTTTGAGCCACTTACCCTTCACAAGTGTCGCAGGAGTTTTTGAGTCTATCCCTGCTATCTTCAGGCTGGAGGCGGAGTACACTCTTAACTGGTAGCCAGCCGATTGCAGGGCATCGACAAAAACAATTATTCACACTCCCAATCACACCCAACTGTCAACTGGCATATCAAATCAATTATTAAAACTGCCTTTTACCATCTGAAGACCATACCCAGAGTAAAGGCTTGCGTGTGTCGAGCAGATCAAATGAATCTCCTTCATGCTTTTATATTAAGTAGACTTGACTTTCGTAATGGTCTTCTGACTGGATTCCCCCAAAAGAGCATTTAACAGCTGCAGCTCATTCTGAATGCTGCAGCTCAGGTTCTGACCAGAACAAAGAAGTCAGAGCACATAACTCAAATTCTAAAGTCTTTCAGTTAGCTTTAGAATAGTTTTTGAAGTTCTGGTCAATAAATCATTAAGTGGTTTAGGTCAGGGGTGCTCAATCGACTGGAGGCAGTTTTGGTCAATCACGTGCATAAACATTCCTAAACATTTTAGAAAACCTTCCCAGAAGAGTTTAAAATGCAGAGGGTGCACCTACATTATGTTATATTAAACTTTATGGAATAAGAATGGGATCTCAGTTAGTCATAGTTAAGGCAGGTGAGTAAATACTTTTGGCAATATAGTGTAAATTAAGCCTCTCTCTTCAGCTATGATCGTTAATTCTTTCCAAACAACACAGTCATTACGGCCACAAATTGATAGAATAAATGGGTGTGACTCTCGACAGGAACAAAAACAATGTACACCGCCAGCTTGCTGATGCTCACATAGCCAAGTTAAAGTGTTTACCTTAGCTTCACCAGTTCACTAAAGCCAGCATTCATTGGGGTGTGTGAGAGTGTTGTTGCAGCTCTCCATCTGTCTCTCCGCCTTCATCTCCCCTTTACTGCCCCCCTTCGCTCACCCAAAATCCACCCAACCCCCATCTCCATCTTTGCGGCTTCAGCCTCCACCTCCCTCCTAGCTGTCCTCTTAGCCTATATACAGCCCACCCAATCATCTGTGCTCCTAGCGTCGTTATACCTCACTTAGAAAAGCAAGCAGCCCAGGGTCCGCAAACATCCCTCATTTAAGAAGATCAAACCGACCACAGACGCTACTCTTTTTCTTATGGTTCAACTATAACTTCACAACTGGCAAGCAAAAACTAATTTGAAGAAAAAAAAACACCCCAATGGAGAGAGAGAACAAGAAGAACTAGTGTCATGAGTTTGGGGCAGTGTCAACAATGGGAGCGTAACAGAGGGAGTGGAGGGCCAACAAAGATAATGGATATGCCGAATGTGCATTTGGAGTGACCACAAGGGATGGTTGCCTTGGATAATGGGGGAGGGTGACAGAGGTGGCTTTTATGTTATGGAAACAATTGGCCTTAGTAACTTCCAGTAGCTATCAGTTACCTACTTGGACTACTTTTTAACTTCATCCTATGTAAGTAATCATTGTTCTTTACTTTAAATGTGTGGGGTTTGTTTTTTTTTTTTTGGATCTGAGTAAATGTAAATATGCATTAGAAGATTGCCCTTATTTGTTAACCTGACTTTTCTTTTAGTCAAACAGCCCAATAGGCAAGGTAATATTAAGCTTATACAGAGTGCCCTTAACCGTTCGCGGTTTACCATTCAAGACCAGTGCAATGACAATTGTGAAAGGGAGCAGTTTAAAGTGACCAACTGTGCGATACTCAAGCCATGTCAGAACATATAAAGTGGTACCTCAGTTTTCAAACTTCTCTGTTTTCGTACAAATCAGTTTTCAAACTAAAATTTGGATATTTGTTTGCTTTGTTTTTCGAACGAAAATTGGTATTCGAACGCCCCAACCAGCTGACCCGCGACAATTTGTTATTGTGCTTTCAAACGCATTCCCTAAAAAACAGAAACGACGTAACACGCACAATCCCGTGCGACGCACCAGTTGACCCACACACTCCTCTGCACGTGGACGTGTCCTGGTAGTGACTTTTTTTCTTCCAATTGAGCAATATTAACCCCCGATCATGTCTCCAAAGAAGACATGTGGAACTGCTGGTGCTGAAAAAAGGAAAGTGGTGCGTAAAGCTGTCGACTTCAGGAAGGATTTCATAGCCGAATACGAATCTGGTGTGCGTGTTTCTGAGCTATTAAAGAAGTATGGCATGGCGAAATCAACGATCAGCACCATTCTGAAACACGAGGATGCCCTCAAAGCAAGTGGTGTTGCTAAATAAGCAACTGTGTTGACCAAGCAGAGGCCACATATCTTGGAGGAAGTCGAAAAGTTGCTTCTTATTTTCGTAAACAAGCAGCAGTTAGCTGATGAGGCTAAAGGCAGGAAGGATGTCTCAAGTGCCGATATAAAAGCTACCTGTGGTAAATGGAAAGACATCCATAATTTTGTAGAACTCAATCACCCTAACAAAGCGGAATGTTACAAAGTACTGCAAACCTTCAATGACATTGTTATGAGCTACTTCAGGAAGGTGCTCAGAAACAGTTTACATTAAATTCTTTCTTTGTTAAAAATGGGTGAGTCACCTCCACTTAAGACATTTGAAACAGTTGTTTTGCATTGCTTTTTTCTTTTGTTCCATTAACACTACCTCTGGTTGCAAGTTAGATTTTTTGTACGTTATGGACTTTCTGTGCAAATTAAAAAAAAAAACTGTTTTTCCCCCTCATTATTGATTGTTTAAAGTTATTCTGCACTTTTGTTAATAAAAAAAAGTGGGCCGAGTCGCTACAGATACACCAATGCACTCCCAGCCTAGCATACCCTACTGCTAGAGAATACATTTTAAGCAAAAAAAATTAATCATTTAAGAAATATATAGAATATATAAAGTATTTAAACAATACATGTCTTTATACTATGTAGTTTTTTTTATTTTGAAAAGCTTTAAAAAAAAAAAAAAAAAACGCTTTAAAAAAAAAAATTTAGGCTTGGAACATATTATTTCTTTTTCCATTCATTGCAATGGGAAAACACGCTTAGGTTTTCGAACGTTTCGGTTTTCAACCGGCATTCTGGAACGGATTGTGTTTGAGAACTGAGGCACCACTGTTGAATGCAATGTGTCACACTGTACCAAGCTCTTAAACTGTCATACACCAGAGCTTGTTGTGATTGGTCGCAACAAAATGTCCACCATATACCCTCGCTTCCTGTGAAAAAACGCACACGTAATGTGTGCTGAAGTGGTGCACCAATAACAGTACACTCATGTGGTGACATTCTTAGAGGAGGTACTAGCTGTGCTATCATACCAAGCATGATACTATCAATAATATTGGTGACATGATACAAAAATGCCATATGGAGTGATTGACAATACATATTTGGGTACAGACATGTTAATTAAAGCACCTCCCATCCTCCAATGCGAGGAATAAAAGTAAACAAAAAAACTTCAAGTTTAAGGCCATCTAGAAAAAGAGTAAATAATGTTGATGGGTATTTTTGTGCTTCCACAATAAGGCCCAAAACCTCTCACTGATTAAACATGTAATTCAGCAAAGTACAAAGTTAAAAAGTAAAGGGAACACGATGTTTTTTTCTGTTCTTATGTAGTATGTTTATGACTATGAATGGTTCCAGCACAGGTCACTCATTTTTCAAATTTTGCAGTCTTTTTGAGGCCGCAAAGCTCCACAGATACACATCTTAATGGGGTTGGTCCACCTGCGCAATGTGCACTAATCACCAACAGATGCCCAACTGACATATGTCCAAATTGACCTCTCAAAACTATTAACACCAGCGCCATCACACTTAAGAGCTAAAACAGCATAAATTAACAGATGCTTTCTTTTTTATTAAGTTTGCTGGCCTTGTGTGAAGCATGTAATTTATTCCACTATGATATGTAGTCTCAGTAGTAATAGTGCAAAAGATGGGAATATGCAAATGTTTTGTGGCAAGACCATTGCAAGCCAAAAAAAGCAACATGGCCCAGGGAACATTTTTACACTTGGTTTTTATGACAGGGCCTGAGAACAGTCAGTCATTAAAATGGCCATTGCAGCAAGACCCCCAACCACCACTAGCAGTGTCTTAGTCTGACATATGGCAGAGGAGGTAAATGCAGATAAAGTGTCATAACCAAGCTAACATGAAACATCTAGTAATTTAGATGGTGGGCTGTGAATAAATTTTCCAGAAAGCCAGCAGATAACTAACACAAAGCAAAGACTTAATAATAAGAATAAAAAAGATGTCCTCCTTTTCAACTTTAAAGCCATATATCACTATAAAATAGCTTTGTAAATACTTGTGGTCAAGTTTGCACATTATTATTATTCTTCTATTCTCTATGTAATAATTTCCCTTTCAACTCACAGCGAGGACAAGTCACTTCATAAATCTTGAAGCTCCTTTCTGTGAATTTGAGTGTGTAGTCAATGTGAAGAATAAAGATGAAAGTACAAGCGCAAGGTGTGAGGTGATCACAGACTCACAAGGCACGGCGTGGCGGTAGAGGTTGTCTCGGATAATCTGCTGCAGTTCATGGTCAGGCGAAGCTTTCTGGAAGCGTTGGCTAAGATAGTGTTTCAGGTCCTTGTTCAGCTTATTTCCTGTCATTGTGGACACAAACAGGAAAACATGTGGTAATGATATCAAAACAGATCCCCAAAATAATAGATCGTGGTTAAAGTTAGGGTTTGACCTTGGCTGTGAATTAAGATTATTTTAAAGTGCTAAATGTGCATTGTACACTTGCCATTGCCACTTAACGGAGGGAGGTGGTTTGACAAACATCCTCTGGATCTTTCCAGGTAGCCAGAACACTTACTGGTAGCATTACAGCTAGTACTGTGACTTTTTCGTGCTACTGATTGACCATCTGGGCCCCAAAAATGTATTAGCTTACTGAATGGTGAGAACATGCATGAACGAATGTGTGTTTTGTGTGTTTTTGTCTGCCCATTACAATGAATGTCCACTTTTCTGAGTCCGACCAGGCTAAACAAAACAAACAGAATATAAAATGTCTTGCATAATAGAATGGACATGGAAACTACACATTTATATGATGTGCCTAATTATGAATTCAGTGGGTTCAAAGAAATAAACACAACATAGCCCTTTTTCATACAAATATGTTTGCCATCTTTGCATTGCAGCTGAGGCCATCTTTGGTTGTCCTGGGCAAACAGTTAGTTATAAAGGCCCTGGATTCTGTTTCCATGGAAACTGTGTATGTGCTTGTGTGTTTAATAACACGATATCGTAAGCATAGTTCAGGGGAGTCTTAACCACTGGTTGGAAGAGTAGCTGTAGGTTTATAGAATAATAGTTGACTCTGAATGTATATCCTACAGAATTTATTTATATTTGACTGGTCCGAGATTCACATTCTAAATAAATTAAATGTATATTTGAACATTTATGTTTTATAAGACAATAAAAGGAAACCTTGATAAATTTTATTCATTATTACAGTTTCATATTGAGCCATTTGGAGGAAATGTTGATCTCCACCCCACAGCCTACGCGACTCCTGAGAGAAATCCCTGCTCCTGGCGCTGTCCCATCCAGACAAATCGCAGTGTTGTAATCCTCACCACAGGTCACAGGCAAGCGCTTAGGCCAACAGAGAGTGTGTAATACACACTGCAACGTGCTCTTGTAGACACCAGTTACTGGAGAGCAATGGCTATTATACCACCAATAAAATATGGGTGTGCGGCCCAAACTGAATGTGAGGAATCTGTAACATGACAGAATGCAAGCTCCCTGAACAGAGAAAGGCACATATTGCGAAAGAATATTGGTCATTGTCTTCTGAGCATATTGTACCTTATTGTTTTGGATGCCTTCAACTCAATTGGTACAAGCAATACATAGAGACAACCCAATTATATTGTCTCAGCAGATTCTCAAAGAGATTGCAAAGAGCAATATCCCATTTCAAATCACCACAAGCTGTACAAAAATCTTGTATGACTTACACATACTGTATGTTGTGAGATTTCAACTCTGGTATCTAAAGGATCAGACACCTTATTCTTGTGCTGATTCTCTGATGTACCTAAGTAAAGCACCAAGTTTGGCAGTTTGGTCCATGCATTACTGACCAGGATAGGTTAGGTGGGAAAATGCCGACCATTGTAAAATGAACAAATTGAACGTCAAGCAGCAGAGCACTACACCACTGTGGCTATCATGTCTGCCTCACAGTCTGCATGCATCCACTTAGAGTTACAGAAGATTTGTGTTAGGTGTGAGTGGTCATTTGTCTATAATGTGCATTATGATGATGTAATGGTGACCAGTCAAGACTGTAGACAGGCTCACACCAAAAAGTCAGCTAAAATAGGCTCCAGCTCACATCAAAATTTAAAGGAAAAAGCTCTTCAGAAGACGGATAGATGGATGGAGGTGAACCAGTCTCCTCAGAAAAAAAATGTTGATTTGACCAGAAATCATGTGAACTGGGAGCCAATTTTCCTTTTTTTATACAATTCAGCACTCTAGTTAGGAGTAACTAAGATTTCAGTCTTTGGTGTTGGAAAGAAACTAACAATGCTCACTAGTTTCTGCATATTCCATTGGGGATATTTGCAACTAATTTTAAGACTGGGGGGCGGAATAAGAACTTAACTGTCTTTCATTTGTGCTTCTTCAGACAGTGGGATCCTTCAAATCATTATAATTATGGTATGAGTCCAGAATAATTTGGAATTAATTTCAAATTTGGTTGGCTTCAAATTGAGATCAGAAAGATTAATGCTCCACTCAGTGTTGCAGCATCAGTCTTAATTTTTTTTTGTCATGCTTAATACTAAAGCTATCTGTATTTCATGTTCACGAGGGTCAAAAGGACCTTGGCTCATGTCCCCCAAAGCCTTTAACACAACTAGTCAGATGATTCAAATAAGTTTATGTTAAGGCTGTAAGACCATTAACTACAACTACTACAATTAATGTATTACAACAACAAGAACAAAACAAAATCAGTAGTATGTATCTTGGTCTGTTTTGGTACAGTACGGAACCTGCAAACCTGATACTAGATAACGGGAACGTGCACAAAATATATACAACATAGGTAACATTTATTTGGGCTCACATCGTACATAAATCCCAACATTTGGTAATGTAATTCTAGATGAACTAATTTATTCCCATCTATAGTCATCATAGCTGCAATATGTAACTGAAGGTGCTGTTTTAAATCATTTTCAGGTTTATTTTAACTAAACTGAAGTAGATAAGCAGTAGGATCTGGCTGGGAGAAAAACATTTGGAGGGCCTAAAAACCCACCCACCCATGTCCTTTCATTCAATGACGTCTTTCAAAGGGTGCACACCTGCTATACATTTTCCATAAAATTAGGGGAGGGGGTTATAATCTATGAGAGGTTAAGTGAAACTGGGACATAGTTCGCCACAGAGAACAGAGCAGACAGTCAGGGAACATATGAGAACATTTTTTGACACAGATTAAATGTGAAATTTTTATACTTTACAGGAATGTCCTATTGTGACTGCCAAAACACCTTCTCCTATGAGCTTACACTCAGCAAGCAAAGACCAGACCTGGGACAACCCACTCATTCATTCTAACTGGTCACAGTTAAGGAAATGGTGATTCCAGCCAAACCATCCACTGGAGGATGACATCCGTATTCGAGGGTGGAAAACGCTGTAAAAATTACTTCCATTCTGCCATACAACTAAGTCAAGTATTATGAACACATCTTCCATTCGTTTCACCAGCAATTGCTGCAGTTACATACTTTTTCTTGTATGAAAGCCCCTGAGGCTGTTGGTGAAATGAAATGCAACTTTATATTCTATAGAGTAAATGAGGATGTTGTTTCAAGAAAAATAGGTAACTTTTTAACTTGAACTCCATTAAAATTTCCAATGATTATGTCACAAGATCAAATGAGCTTTAAATCGACAAAAAAGTGCCCTTGATAATTTATGAGGCCCGCCATCATACATGTGGACAAAATTTTGCAAAACCCTCTGTTAAAGGAAAAAAAATACCAACTTGAAATTGTCTAAAGTTATAATGAAGTTTTACTGAATATTAACCAATCAAATTGGAATAATCTTAAAAACACAAAAATGAAAATGGCCTGAAATAAAATGATGGTACCAGGATCCATCTAACACGGTGAACATTCACAGTCTGCAGGGGAAAAAAGCCCACCATAATAGACTCAGTAGTAGTTTTAGCCTTGTTTTCTGATGTCATTTAATTATATTTTTTTAAACCCTCAGTGGCATGGGCATGAAGAATGTTGCTGTACAACAAGGGAGTTTGAAACGAGTCCCTGTGCTCATTTTTAAATCTTTTAATTATTCAAATATAATACTGTGAGTTGATATCTTAATAGATCCTGTGTTATCATTAGCACTCACTCACATTTGAAAAACGTACGGGTGTGGTCAGTCATGCCCACAGATATAAAGTTACAGGAGTGATCTACCAGTCATGCCCGCAGGTAGAAAGTTATGGATGTGTTGTAATTATGAGTGTACCCCTTTAAGAGCAGAGGGGGGCGGTGTCAGGTAAACTAGGAAATAGAAGTAGGCTGAGCAGTAGCTCCCGTGCGCTTCCATGTTAAAAAAAAAAAAAAAAAAGATTTCAGGCTGTGGTTCACTGCGCTGGATAAGTTTTCATGTGCGTTGAGAGTGTGCGGCGTGCACAAGACTACACTAAATAAGCAACTTCTTTCAATATCTATGCATTTCTACTGGTAACAAATTTTACGCGCGTGATTTTTCGTGCTCGACAGTGCAGATTTCCGAGTGCGATGGCGTAACATAATCAATTCAAGGCTATAGTGTGTCTCTGGAACGTACGAGTGAATAAACATCATATCACATTCATGTTTATCAACTCATGTAAGGAGTTGCTGAGACGGCACATGAAAAAGGGGGGGCCAAGCCAGGGAGCCCATCCCACAGGGGAGCCAGCCAGGGGGATACCCTCAGTCACTCGGACCCAGGGAACTGCCCCCCCCAGAGCCAAAGGGAGAGACAAAGGTACCAGAACACCAAGCCTCACGCGCAACACACGCAATTCCAACACCCATTCAGCCCCAGACACTTACTCCTCCACTAAAAGTACCCCAAAAAAGTTACGGTATTTAATAATCCCTCCATCCATCCATTTTTTTTAGCCGCTTATCCTCAAGAGGGTGATGGGAGTGCTGGAGCCTATTCCATCTGTCAACGGGCAGGAGGTGGGGCACACCCTAACTGGTTGACAGTCAATCACAGTCACAGCCATTTAATTTAAAAAAAAAAAAAAAAAAAAAACATTACAGTTGATTACTGCTCTGTTGAGCAAAACATTTGTACCTTTGGATTATTTTATCACTTTGTGACATTTAATGTCACAAAATGAATGAAACCGATCTCTTTTACCCAATCTTGATCAGCTGAAAATCGGAAAATAGTGATCGGGACATGCCTAATTCATATGAAGGAAACAGACTGCCAGTTTCATTTTGTTGAGCAAAAATGATGTGAGTGAAATATAGGCTATCTGGACACTATAGGTACTTTAACTTTCATATTCTGTTCAGTTATCTAGCTTTAACGCTCTATTCTTCTATATTTTCCTTTTGAGGGAATCATTGTTTAATCACAATGTTTAATCAGAATGCAGAATTTCCATTTCTATAATGCTCCAAGTGAAAGGTCGTAGGTCTACCAACATGATAAAGCACACAGCAAATTAAAAAAAAATGGCTATGAGCAAAACAATTATGTAATTGGATTCTGTATCTGTGAAGGAAGCTGAAATTCACAGTCTGGAGAAGCCTCCCTGCAACCTGAGAAGGTTGGAGGGCTATTTTCATGCACGGTGAGCGAAAATATCTTTGGAGATGTGAGAAAACCTGTCGAGACATACTGTACTAAAAGTGTCATTAAGAGTTACACAAGTCATTTGATTGCGATGATACCCTCAAAATACTTTGCAAGGAAATATCAAGCGCAGCGGTGCCATCATTTTTCTCAACAGCATTTCTATTGTTTTCTGTCATGCTTTGCAATATATATTTCCTTTGTAACACAAATATACAACAGATTTTTTTTGATTAATTTTCAGTAAATATTTATTTTGTAAGTTTGAAGTTGAGTGATCATTGTGGATAACATTGACAGGATATCATGTGACCAGGGTGTCAATTCAGATCCACTTCCCAACAATTTGTAATATTGTTCATACACAGCTCAAATAACATTTCTCCAATGTAATTTATGGTAACAAAACATGCTTTAATGCCAGTTGGATTTCCTTACTTCAATCCCTCCCTAATTTGTTAATTTATCACGAAGTTTAACCATGAACTATGCCAAGCTAAATAAAGACTAATCAATCTCTTGAGTGAAGACTCCGTCCTCGGCTTCAGTTAATCAGATAATCACGGCTAATCACCACTTAATTGATTCAAGCAGTGGCAGCTATGTACAGTTAACATTCTGCATCGTTCAGATCAGGGCTTAGCCATATGTTCTCCTATCAGAGAACACATGGAAAGTCATGTGACCCTAACAGTGGAACGCTTGGCCCATGTCCACACAAACACTTTAATTTAATGATAACCAATAGATTTTTTACTGCACATTAGACTGCTTAGACATTTTTGAAAACTTGGCAATGGTAAAAATAAAAAACAAACAAAAAATGAAATTTTCTGGGTTAAATTAAAATGTACTGTACAAAGTGCGATATTGCTGCAATTGCCTTCCCCCCCCCCATATATATATATTTTTAAATGACTCCCACTGATCAGGATGTCAGTATTTTCTCATTAATTGTAATCTTTTATGAAATACTATGACCATGTTACAACATTCTAGATTATTCATTTATATAAAGGGAGCGTAATTGAAAAGGCATCATCAGGAATTGTTTCAACAAAAATTTCAATGACAATGACAAGCATGTGAGCTAATAGCTGAGATTTCAATCGTAAACCTAAAAGAAAAGGCATAATCAGAATTCCATTTTTTTTTATTTTAATCCAGCATTTTAACTAATAGCTGAGGCCTGAGATTAAGAAACAATTAATTGTCAATTGTTAGTCTGTTCAACCTCAACGAATGGATTCTCAACATATGAAACAAAAAAAATCAGAAGGGGCCATACTTTTGGTGATTCTGGAGAAAGGGCAGATAGCTGTGCCCTTCTCCTGATCTTTTACACCAGACACATGTAACTACTAAATTGAATTTCCTATTCTGAAAAAGGATTTCAACAACATATGACAGGCATGTAAGCAGGACTATATTTGAGCTTAAGAGGACCATAGGTCCCTCAAATGTGTATCTTATCTTGTAGCAATGGCTCCGCTCTGTATCAACGGCAACATATGCCAGATGGGTAAAGACACTGTGGCAACGTTATCAGAGTACACAGTCCATCAAAGTCTGCTGCCACCCGTAGGATTAACAAAGCATTACAAAAACAAAAGACAAAGAAAGCACGAGTGAACTGATTTTGGGTGAGATGACGTCATCAACGTACATGTCAAACTTGAAATCAGTGCAGTATTGATGAGAAGCAGAATATAAATCCCTAACTACCAACACAACAGAGCAAGCCTCCGCTAGAGTCAGTCTTGGCATTAATATCCACAGTTTATTTACCTCAATGGTTTTTGAATATTATCAAATGAGCGCCCTGGCAAAACCTCACAAGAAAAATCTGTTGCTAACTGAAAGATGTTCAAAGACTTCCTGCCGTACTTTAATACATAACTAGAAGAAATGTGCTTTATTATTCATACAAATATTAACGCTTGTTTAATACCAGTGTCACAACCTTTGTCATACTACTAGGTTTTGAGCAAGAGAATTTTTTTTTTCGCATTGTCATTTCTAATAATAAAATTTATTAAATAGAACATTGTGTTATGTGCAACCTGCGCAACCAAAAAAAAAAAACTACTGGAAAGTCATTTGTTTCTGAATATGTTAAATACATTAATTAGAAAATAAGTGTTGAAAATCTGCAAAGACGAGAATTTAATAAGGGAATTGTTGAAATTGTTGTTTTTCACCTTCTCAATTTTCCTGATTTTCAGGATTTGGCTAAAAGCTAACCAGATAATGCATACAGTGTTGGGAATAGTTTCTGGCGGGAGTTAGCTATATCCAGTTATGTAATTACTGAACGCCCTCATTTTTTCTGTGGCCATTTGTAACATCCATCCATTTTCTTTGCCACTTATCCTCACGAGGGTCGCGGGGAGTGCTGGAGCCTATCGCAGCTGTGAACGGGCAGGAGGCAGGGTACACCCTGAACTGGTTGCTACTACTAACCTACTTCCACCAGCTCTTACGGGGGATCTCGAGGCGTTCCCAGACCAGCCGAGAGACATAGTCTTTCCAGCGTGTCCTGGGTCATCCCCGGGGTATCTTTCCAGTTGGACATGGCCGGAACATCTCACCAGGGAGGCGTCCCGGAGGTATCCAAATCAGATAAAAACAAATCAGCACCAGCCACCTCATCTGGCTCCTCTCAATGCAGAGGAGCTTGGCACTGACCCCTCCAAGATGACAGAGATTCTCACCTTATCTCTAACGGAGAGCCCAGACACCCTGCGGTTTTATTTCGGCCACTTGGATCCAGGATCTTGTTTTTTCGGTCACAACCCACAGCTAGTAACCATAGGTGAGGGTGGGAACGTAGATCAACTGGTAAGTTGAGAGGTTCGCCTTTTGGGTTAGCTCCCTCTTTACCACAACGGCCAGACAGCCAGTACTTGCAAGCCACCGTTCTCCTCGTTGACAAACAGTATTTCAACATCAACGTTTGGGCTCATGCGATAATCCATCTGATTGGCTGCCAGATTTAATGCAGGTCTGTAGCTAATAACCCGGTTCATCAATTTTACACAGAGATCAACTTAATGCTCCGACATGAGAGAAGAATGATCAATAAATTTTTCACAAATCCATAAAAACAAATGATGCATTAAATGATATGCAAGGGGGTGTTGACAGCTTATGTGACTTAAAATAATTTTTGTGTAGACAGGGAAATGTGAAGTGAAGAGCTGGGTATGTGTACAAAACATACATTCATAGAAAATAAGTCCTCATATAGGGGCACTCTTTAAATTAATTCAAAATACAATGTTTAAAATTTGACGAGGGAGGCAGGGAAAAAGTGAGTGTGTAGTATGTCTACCACTCTAGTATCTTGAACTTCTAAATGAGGCGTGTCAAATTCATTTTTGACACGGGCCACATTGTAGTTGTGGTTTCCCTCTGAGAGCCCTTATGATTGTAAAACAATCAAAAAAATTGCAATCGCCTCATTATCTTTACACTGATTTGGAATCAGAAATCAAGGTAATTGGGTTTTTCGACTATTGTTCATGTTTGGTAACACAAAAATGCTTGAAATATCCCAAAGTTGTCGTTTATGACATGGCAATTTGAAATTTTAACAAAAATCCTGGAAGTTGACACACACAATTTGCTTTCGTGGGCCACATAAAACCGTATGGCGGGCCGGATCTGGCCCCCGGGCCTTGAGTTTGAAACCTGTGTTCTAAATGGAGTAGTGCTACTAGTCCTTGTGCTTAACTTTTTTTCTTCTATTCTCTTCACATCACATGTAGAGGCAGTTGTGAGGTTTTGGTTTTGAATGTGTGCTCCAGCCTTCCTGTGAAGAGTTAGCATGTTTTCCGGGCCGGGTCTTGTGTAAGTTTTCTGTGGCCATATCCTCCCAAATTCAAAACACTTTTATGTCAGGTTCAATGGTAACCTTATATTTTGCATAAATGGAAATGTGAGTGTGAATGTTTGTTTGTGTATGTGTACCCCGAGACTGGCTGGCGACGAGTCCATTGTGGCCGTGACTTCCTGCCTAAAGTTTGCTAGGCTCCAGCTCACAGGTGAACCCAATGAGGAGAAGCAATACAGAAAATGGATGGATAGAAGCTGTGGAAGTTGTTCATTAACTTTGCCACCAGGGGGGGTACGTCATTTAGGATGTGGGGGACAGTGGACAGTGTGGTCCTGCTTAAACTGTTTACTGTAATGGTGATTCTGCTCATACCTTTTTTTTGTACACTAGATTACACTTATATCTTGAGGAAAGATGTTTAGATACTCACAACCTCATTTTATCATCCCATAAAATGTCAATTGTATGACCAACTGACAGAGATGACAAGTAGAAAACTGAAATGGTTATGTTAATTTAACAAGTTGTGATCATGCAGGTATCTTCTCATTATTATTTATAGCTGCAAACTATTAGCATTGTTTTGAGTCTGCTGGGAAATTAAAAGGAATCTTTATTATAATCACCCATGGTTTAAAATGGTGCACCAGTTCTGTTTTTTTTATTTAAAATTGAGTTCTAGCCAGGCTAATAGTACTGCTGAGTCCAAGCGTCTCATCCTCTATTTCTTGCCTTTTCCCTTCTTATGTAACCCCCTCTTAATGACCTCCAAACTCATTTTTCTCAGCAGCACCCTTTGAAGCGAAAATATCCACCTCTAGTCATCATCATCATCCACATATCCACCTCTCTTACGCCATCAAAGGGTACAACTGACCCAGTTTTCAATCATTCGTCACCCTGTCACACTGCTGACTCAAGACTCGCTCAAGCTGTTGTGTGAACACACACACACACACAGAGCGCCTTGTTCATGCGCATGAGCACATTTGTAAACACATGCATACAAAAGGACTCAACTCTCCACATCTGCTCACTGATCTAATTTTAGAAAAAGACTGGGACACAAATGCAAACTCACATGAATAAGCATATATGGGATTAAATGGAGGAAAGAATGAAAAAGGTGTATCATTTCCTCGCTCATCGCATCAAAAGATGGACCCCTCACTTGTGCCACTACCTTCATATTTTCAGTATTGCAGCAATCAACATTTGAAAGGGGAAAAAACTGGGAAAATAAACCAAATAAAATGCAACCATAAATTTCCACACATAAAGCTGTATGTGACAGTGTTGTAGACGAATGTTGCAGCAGTCACTGCTGATTACATCCACAGTCCTTTCTGGGTCAGCATCAGGCAACACTCATCCAAGCCCTGCATCCCTTCACAGCCTACTCCAGGCCAGACATGGAGGCACGCAGACACACAACAATTAGGTTATGTTTACTCACGACCAAAAGGGGCTAATCAGTCCTTATGATCAACATTTATTCAGATTAAATAATTCAAAATATTTGTAATACAAAACTGGAAAGTAGATATATATTAAAACTAGCTATCCACCAAAATCATAAATTCTTGTCCAAAACCGAAAACCCAAAACTGACGACGCCATGACCAAAAGCGGAAACACCGAAAGAAAATCTCACGAGAGTTTCCAACCTACTGTATATAAATCCGCCGCAATTTCAGAATTTCTACATTTTACCGATTCCATATATGTATTAACACTACCCTGGGAGAGATTGTGAAATAGCATGGAGGTATTTCCGTATACTGTTAAATCTCACAATATGATCACTACTCTATAATATTTAATACATAACACCTTTGATATATGTTATTTTCATGTATTTATTGCATTAACTTTGGAATGGCAAACATATTTTCAGCCAAATCTCCTCTCCTGTGTGCAGTTTTTATATTTCCTGCATCAAATACCACTGCTGAAAAGATGCAAATATTCCCATTGTGGGACTAATTCATGATATACACACTTATTATATCAATCCATCCATCCATTTTCTGAGCCGCTTATCCTCACAAGGGTCTCATGAGTGCCGGAGCCTGTTCCAGGTATCCTCGCGCAGGAGTTAGGGTACACCCTGAACTGGTTGCCAGACAATCAGAGCATTATATCAATGTATTTTTAAACTTATAGACCCCTTTTCTCAAGTGATGTGCTAATTAATCGCTGGTTTCCAGGGCCTGTTACAGCTGTTAAGCATCGTGTGCAACAGTATTTGCCTCTCTGAACATGCACTAATTTGCATGCTATTTTGATTTTCACAGTCGACTAATCTCCGCCACAACACGGTCCCAGCCAGATCTGTGTGACAAGTGCACTGCACCAACCAATTATTTCACAATAGCTAAGCTACGAGGATGGCATACCCATCTCTAAAGGTCTTTCTCCTGGCCTCTGTGATGATACTTTTTAAAAATGCAGTTTATTCACAGTCATTGAGGCAATGATTAGTGACTTATGGCGCATTGATAACGGAGGCGAGCCGCACATACTCTACTTGTATGTCCAGGGGGCTCGGCTCGGCATGGTATGTATTTAGTAGCGTTAGTAGAGCTCATAGGTACAGTAGCTGGGGCAGCACAAAATAGTACATAACAAGCATTCCCCTTTAACAAACAGTGGAAACTAGCGGAGTTGGGCAAGTAGCTGCGAGCATGACGATGGCAAAGCCACGTGGTTCCACAATTCACTGCAACAAGCAAATTTGAATTTTGGAGTAATAAAGATGTTAATCTTGACTGTTAATGTTGTTTGTTTCCACTAACTTGTCAAGTGTGTGTATTATTTATTCATAATTTATTATTTAATCACACTTATGGTTGATTTATACAGCAATATGTAATTATCAAACTGTGACCAAGTTGTAGGAAGGTTTTAGCTTACTAGTTGTAACCTCTAAGTCAAAGCATGTTATTTCGGTCGTTTAATTTCAACATATTTTTATGTAAATAAATTTTTCAGTCTGGAAATAGCCTAAAATTGCATTTTTGGCTGGCAGGATTTCGGTGGATCATAAATTAAAACAAGCTTTCTTTCAGTTGTTTAATGTCAAACAATGAAAAGCAATTCAGATGTATAAATTGACATGTGCTCTTGTGTATTGTTTTTGTTGCCCTTGAACTAAAGATAAAGCTCAGTCAACCATAGGAAGAGTTTGTGTAATACTGAAGTGAACTGCTGGCCTAAAATTTTATGATTAAAAGTCCTTACAAGCAAACAGTTGTAACCTGCTCCTAACTTGCAAAGAGACAGAGGCTCGGCAGCATTAAAAAAAAAAAAGAGAAGCTTGATACTTTATTTAAAAAAAAAATAAATAAATACTTGACGCTCACCCAGTCTGATCCCGCCAGTTGAGTCTTAATCCCCCACAGAGGCCTCATTCTAAGGCATGGTGACGACACAGTGATAGACAGGAACACCTTTCTTTGTCACATCTTTTTTTGCTCACCATCTTGTGAGATAATGATCTTTAAATATGACGGGATGAACCAACATTCCAGATTATGGAAGTTATTAGTTATGATGACCTTCTTGTGTATTATTTGTTTTTACTCAAAACATTGATTCAAAATGCAAAACATTGTGATTCGTCCCTGTCAACAAAAAAAAACAACACTGATGACAAAGTTGATTTAAAAGAAATTGTATTACTCCAACAACCATAATTAAATATTACAAGTATGAAAGTCTTTGTTTAGGGTTGAAATCATTTCCAACTTTCAATGTGTGAAATATAAAGATGGATTTTTGGTATTAACATGGCAGTGGACTGAAACCTCCAACCATCAATCAGAATGTAAAATGGTGGTTGTGTATAAAAGGTATTCTCCATTTTGGATTGAGAAAAAGGAATACCTTTTAAAGCCTACTAAAGGATTGATCCAATTTGAAAAAAGCCTGGCCCCACCCATGCATTAATTGGAGAATCAAAATTGCCCCCAAGTGTGATTGTGAGCGCAGCTGTTGTCTGTCTCCATGTGCCCTGTGATTGGCTGCCAACCAGTTCAGGGTGTACTCCGCCTACTACCCAATGACAGTTGGGATAGGCTCCAGCACTCCCCTGACCCTTGTAAGGATAAGCGGCTCAGAAAATGGATAGATGGATACTGAGGCAGTGGTTTGATTCTGAAAGTCTTTACGGTAATCTTAAAAACAAAATTATGGTTGAGACCTATCTAATATGTAGCAGGACAGATAGACACTAAAAAAAAGGCTCAATACAACAGACTGAAACGCTGCTCCCTAATGTAATCAGTTCCAATTGTATGCAAGAATTTTGTGTGGTGGTTTCATGTGATAATGGCAATTTAGTCTGAAGTGGGTCTCGAGTTCCTTGTCACGCTCCCAAATTTAGTCACTTAATAACAACCCACAATACTTCACCTTGTAACCAACCCTGCCACAAATACAAAGTTTGGGAGACTGTCAAAATGCTAACATGCGAACTTGTGTTGGTGCTAGTTTGCACTAAAAAGGATTTAGGCCTGTTCATCACGTGCTCGTCAACAACACTATAATTACAGTAGACTATCGCTATTCTAAGGATAGGATTCTATGGAACAGGCGAGAGCGCAAGTAGCTGAATTGCATGCATTAATATTTTAGATCTATGTTTTATATATATATATATATAAACAGTAGTTTATATCTCAGAGGAGGGACCGAGTCATAACTTTGCAAGTGACATTACCCTCAAGTCCCACATCTTACGCTTTGAGTTTGGAATTCTTTTGAGTCATTTTATCTTCAAAATGAAAATTAACATATTTTGATGTCCATATTTATATTTAAAGGAAATGCAAATAGTAAGCAAAAGAGGAAAACAGTATCTGCAGGAAACATGTATGGAGCTGAATAATACAGACAAGGGATATATTGTAAAAGAGGGAGGGGCAGTAAGGTAGAGAGACTTGGGATGTTGCCAGGACAGGCTGTGTATCTCAGATGTGCCCCAACTGCTCTACCTGAGGGGAGGGGGGGGACATTTGCTAAGTGGACTGAAAATATACACACGAAAATGACCTAAAACCAAGTTTTCCATCTTGCAGTGCACTTTAATTAAGCAGTTTGAGTGTACCCTGTTTGCTCCACGTATGTAACCCTGATGGCGATAGTTCCGTCAGCTACATATGGTAAAAAGTACCAATGTGACTGGGTAAAACAAACAAAGCTCAACAATGGAGTGTATTCAAGCTTTCCTCGCATGTGGCTGCACATTACAAGAAAACAACAGTGAACCCTGGTTTATCGCAAGGGGATACGTTCCAGACCCACCGCTCCCACGTGCTTCAAGCACTTTTAAGATGAGCACCAAAACTTTTCAACGCTTTTGAATGTATTCCCGAGTACCACCTCTCACCCTCTTGTACACACAGTTCCACCAAATAAGAGGCTTAGCATGTTTGTGTTAAGGGGTTTGTTACTTCTAGTCCAACTTAACTGTAAAACTGACACATAAAACCAAGGCGAATGTTCAACTTAACCAGACCATTTTGTCTAACAAAAGTCCGCTTACTTAATGCTAACGTTTGATATAAAGCGTCATAGACAATGTAAAAATTAGAATGGATGGTAGCGTAACCATAAATCTTCAAACAGCTCCTACATACATACACAGAGCAGCAATTTGTGCAAATAGAGCATAAAAAAACTCTTTTCTGTGTGGGAACTACTAAGATGAGAGCTCAATCGGGTACCTTTCTGTAACTCTTCTTGATTTTACTGTAACTCTCCAGAAAGGTCTTGGTCTCAAGACCGGCCTCAAGACAACATTTTGAAGGTTTTAGTCTTGTTTCGGACTCGGTTTCCAAAAGTCGTGGTTTTGTCTTAGTTTCAGAGTGGCAGCGCTCTGGATTTTCTGTCTGAACCCGTCAAGACAAACACTGATCTGCAATTCTTCCACTTCATCAATGTGATGAGGAGGAGGACAAACACTTGGTAAACCAACTAATACCTTCAAATTATTTTTATTGTGCAACACACTTAAATCCTCCTGAATACATGAGCAAAAGTGAAATTTGTGCAATTCAGGTATGAAAGAAGGAGAGACAAGAGCAAGACACGTTCAGTAACTCTACGGTACTTAAATTTGGAGTCCACAACAAAAAAAAATTCATATGTAAAACAACATGCAAAAGAATAGAAACTGCCATATGGAAAATCTGCTGTCTCCGACCAACACAGAAATGGCCTGGACAACATCAAACTTTAGTCGTCATCTCCATAGGAAAAGACATGTAACCCAGTTTTAACTCTAAGTAACATGAACAAATCTAATTTGGGCTTTTAGATGTACATATTTCAAGAAAGAAATATGCAAAGTCTTGGTCTTATGTTGGTCTCGGTGAGCTCTGATCTCTGGCAAGATGTTGTCTTGTATAGTGTGGTCTTGAGCACAATACTAATCTTAGTAACGGCCTGTCTTCCAGTGGACCTCAGCGCTGGCATGTTGCAGCATAAAATTTTACTACACTGAAGGCACGTGCCTCTAAATTATGACTTTCCTGTATCTTGCAAAAACCCATAAAAAATCCACCTAAAAATGTAGCATGGGTGCAAACGGTCAACCGTGATATAGCAGGGACCATTGTAACTCCTAAGTTCCACATCACAGTGACTTCATAGTGTCTTGCGTAGCGCTTTAGAGAGCAAAACACATAACAGATGTGATGGAAAGACATTTTTTTTTTTTTTTTGCTTTCAATTTTCAGATTGAACATTTATAGAAAAGTGTATAAGTGTGTACCATAACGCAAGTAAATCCATCCATTCTTTGAACCGGTGACTATCCCAGCTGCCTTTAGGCGAGAAGCGACGTAATCCTTGAACTGGTTGCCAGGCAATCTATGGGCATATACTGTATGAACAAAGTACCACTCAAATTCACATCTACAGAAAAATTTAAATGTCTTCAATTAACCGACCTTGCATGGTTTTGGAATGCAGGAAGAAACCGGACTACCCAAATAAACCGAATTTGAACTGGGGACCTGAGAACTCTAAGGCAGGCGTGCTTGGGAGATATCTGTGCTGCCCAATAAAAGTCATGTTAAAAGTACATATGTACATATTTAGTACAGCAAAGGCACATTTGTTTGGGTTTAAACAAATGATACGTGAGCAGTAAATGTAACGTAAATATTTTGAAAGGAAAATTACTTCTGCTAGCGTTTTCTATAGTTTTCTTTAAGCCTAAAAAATTGAGGCATATAAAATGTGGGAGTTAATACAACACTCTTTACAGGAGTTCTTATGAGCCTTAGGCATTACTTAAGAGATGAAAAGGTAGGTACTGTAAATGGCATATGCATGAGTTGAATAAGACAGACACTGCCTTGTGCTTGAGATGGCTTCTCTCTGTGAGAGTTAGCATTTTGCAATTTGAAGTTAGTTACATGTACATTTTTTTTTGTGGGATGTGAAGGCTGAATCCTAACCATACATGTATTTTTGATTTGATTTTTTTTTTTTTTTTTTTGAGCTATCAGACGAATGGGAAACATAAATGTCAGTTTTAGTGACACAGCTTAGTTGTGGTTAGCACTTGTGGCTCATGGGATTGAGGGTGGTTAAACCAGTGTAGTAGTCGTGGCACATCGGGGAAAAGAGGACCAGATGATGCTACTGCAATGTACATTTGATGTGTTGATGCACAATATGCCTTGGAATTCACAGACGTCAGTCTAACTGGTGAATATCAGATGAGAAGGAGGCTAGGCAGAAATTATTAAGGATGCATGTGGGGGACATGCAGCAAATTGCTGTGCACTTTGAGGCCTTTAAAGCTGGTTAGCTGAAAGCTGGTTGTCTTGCTAGCCACTACGGACAGCAGAAACCCTTGAGGGGAAACCCAGGCAAATGAGGAGAACCAGTGAAAATGTAAACTGCTGGACGTTATGTGAGGCCTGTGTTTGTGCTGCAAAGAGCAAGTTTGTTCATTGATTTGGTTCTCTATGTATCATTAATATTATTCCTAAAATATTGGCCCTGTGAAAACCTCATATTGCTTCGCTTCTAGTCATTAGGGATTCTCAAACTTTGGGTCCATGTAGAAACTCCTTAGAGTCCAGACTTTTTTTTTCCCCAAGGATCCCCTGATAATGCGAATACTAAACCTCCAGCAAATAAAATCATAGCTGAAATAACTAGGGTCCTATTTTTCCCCCCTTTCTTTTATTGCAAAGCAATATAGTCAACTTTTATTCAGCAGACTAATACTCCACTAAAAATAACACAAAGTACACTACACATTTAGATAAAAGTATATTAGAAAAATGGTAAATTATATTTGATGACCATTATTAGTTTTTACCTGATTCCTTTACAAGAAACAACTACAATCTAAGAGATTTCACTTTCCAGTATGCAAGTATTTATTTTGCAGTCACACTGTATGAATGTTTGGCTAAATATTATTGAATAGATTTTTAGACACTGAATTTTTTTTGTATCATTCCAAATGAACAAATATTTCCCTTGAATCAAACTGCCTAACATGAATTGTAATTAGAAATCGGAAATGTTTCTCAGATGACTCATTACACCCTTTGAATTGAGACCACTTTTGCCGACTGTTGAAATTTGTTTGACTTATTTGACATCTTAAGTTAGCCCCCAAACATTTACCACGAAAGATTTCATCATTTTTATTTAAAACGTTTCAATTTAAGAAAATTCTCCATTCCTGAGCAGGAGAATGTTCTTAAGTTCCATTTTAAAGATTACATAACAAGTGAATCATCTTCACACTTTTATTGTAATTGATAACATTATTCAAGATTTTATATAGATTATATATTTACCATTTCAACCACTTTCATACTCACAAGGCATGAGGTCAAAACAATCAGTCCATATTGTACTGTGTTGGAAGATTTGTCTTTTTTAAATTCAATATTGAAATAAAGATTTATTAATGTGAATTCATCACAACATTTAAGTCTGGCCGACAGGAGAGAGCTGTTTATTTGCTGGCAGTGTCCAAAGTCTTATGAAGATTTTTTTTTTTTTTTTTTTGCCTTGAGTGAATGACAAAACTTACCCACAAAACTCATATGCTAAATCAGAATATACAGTATGTGGGAGTCCAGTGGCTGTGTCCCTCTCTTTGGGACTGGTCGGGTAGCTTCAGCTGGACCGGGGACCACCCTAGGGCCTGAGTAGAGGGTGACAGCCCCCTGGTGTGCCTCTGGCTGGGTCCCTAACAGGATGGCCTCAATGGGTTGGCCCACCCTTCCTCAATGTGCCAGCTCAACAACTCCTTACACCACGTTTCCCAGACAAGCTATGGGCTTTATTTGCCTGTGCTGGGATCACTAATGATAACAGGTTACATTAAGATATCAACTCAAAGGTCCTTATAGATGTTTAGACACTGTAAAAAGGCAAGAAGACAAATTAATGAAATGGATAATAAAAGCACAATGTGTATTTTTCCCAAATTATTCAGGGTAGTCCTCATTTATGACCATCTCCATACAAATAACACTCACATGCCTAAAAAATAAGGTACACTTGTAGACTAATGTGTCCCTCATAACTGGTCATGGCCTCATGGCAAGGCAAAAAAAATGTCGTTACAGTATAACTGATATACCCAAAGAAGTCATTGGTAAATTCAAATAATTAAATAGCTTCTGCACTACATACACAAATAAAATGTCACAGATGAAAATCTGGGTCAATTGGAAACTAGGCTTTAACGATCAGGATTTCTCGGCCTAATCAGCGAGTTTGAAGAAATGATAACTGATCACCGATCTGATCACAAGATGGAGCAATGAGTCTATTTAAACGACTTGATCATTTACTGTAATACTTGCGTCAGGAAGGGCATCCGTAATCTTTGTTCATCTATTTATTGTATGGCAGTGAGGCAAAGTGATAAAACAAAGTGCAGTAAAGCCTCAGTTCTTGAATGTCCCCATTTTCAAATAAATGGGTTTTCAAAAGGAAATTTCAAGATTTTTTTTGCTTCTGTTTTCAAACAAAAATCGGTACACGAACGACACCGACAAAACCCATAAATAAAATATTGCACGCGGCCAGACTAGCTGACCCATGACGCACTTTGTTGTGATTTCCCACGCCGCCAAAAAAACCCCGGAAATAACGGTGCGTACGGCCAGACCAGCTGACCCATGACATGCTTTGTTGTGAATTCCCACGGCACCGAAAAAAAAACCCTAGAAATAACATAATTCACGCGACGCAAGGAGCTGACCTACCCATGTCGCACTTTGTTATTTTCAATTCGAACACCCCCTGAAAAAAACACCAGGAAATGACATAACGCGCGCGGCACAACCAGCGCACTATTTTGTATAACGCAGCCTCTGTGGACAGACGTGTCCCGATTGTGACTGCTGTTTTTCTTCTTATCGAGGACTACCGTATTAACCCCCAATCATGGCTCCAAAGAAGGCAAGTTATTCTGCACTTTTGTTAATAAAAAACATTTACAAGGCTGGGGGCAAAATCGCTACAGACACGGCAATGCACTCCCAGCCTAGCATATTCTACAACTAAAGCATACATTTTAAGCAAGAATTTTTTTAGGCTTGGAATGCATTATTTCTTTTTCCATTCATTGTAATGGGAAACATCGATTCGGTTTTTAAACAAATCACTTCTCGAACCGTTTTCTGGAACGGATTGTGGTTGAGAACCGAGGCATCACTGTAATGATCTTCTATTAGATGGCAGTAAGTACATATAGCAATTAATGTATCAACTTTTTGTGACATTTTTGTTTGTTGGTGTGCTGTGAGATTTTCCAATTATAAAATATGTTCCTTGGCTCCATAAAGGTTGGAATTCACTGCTCTAGTCAGATAATCTGTTCAACACAATGACAGCATGTTTACACATAACCACAAGTGGTAGCACATGCAACGTAATCTTTTGTTGTCTGTTTGCAAGCCGTATTGTATTAAAAGTATGTGAACATACCTCAAGCAGGCCTTACACAAGTCTTGTCCTGTCCTGTCCAGAGCCCTGGTGACCACCGGGACACATTTTTCTTCCCATTTTCGTTTTATAATACTGTACAGTCGGCGCGATTCATTTGTGTTGTCATCCTCACGGTAACGAGTTTATTCGCTTTTGATTTGACCAGATGAAGCCAACTGATCATAAAAAACGAGATGTGGTGGGATCGGAATACAAGATTTGATTACAGCATTGTGAAAATCGTGAAAGAGCAAATTTGTCTTGTGTCCAAATCCGTGCATTACGTGTTGTCACTCAGCCGTCTTCTCTCTTTCATTGTGCTGACTTTTATTTTAATAACTTTATTGGCCGTCAGATATTTACAGTACCGAGTCAAAAGGCAAAAAAAAAAAAAAAAACTATGTCAACACTACTATATGAAAAATAAACTGGCTTTTGGATTCAGATATATTGTGCATGACAGCAACGCAGAGTAAATCTTGTTCTTGGAGTCACATAGACCGGTGAATTATGACATCAAAACCCATCAGCCGATCAGCAAAAAATGCCAATTATAAGATGATCCAATAAGTCCGATCAAATCGATTTAAAGTCTAGTGGAAACAGTCTTGTTTTAATTCCTTAGAGATGGCAGCTATTAATGTTAGTACCATCAGGTAGGTGCTACTGAACAATGCAAACCAAAACTAGCAGGGATTCCAGCACCTTCTTCCCCCTCTAGCTTTTTTCACCAATTAACTTCTTCAACAGCGGATTTAAAATTGAGATTATTGCATGACCACTTTAAACTGCATCCATTTCTTGAAGTCCTGGCACCATTTGCACTGGACTATTGCGCTATTAAGTACCCTAACTGCTCTAAATACTCGAGGACTATGCGTCCTTTGCACAATTGTCCACTTCCATCATTGCCATATTACTAGCATCCTTTATTGCTCCACGACTGTTACCACAATATCTTTGTCTCAGTTACGAAAGTGGGTCCAACTACCGGAGACAAATTCCTTGTATGTTGCTGACATACTTGGCAAATGAAGATGATTCTGATTCTAACAAAGTACCGGGCCCAGTCAGAAGCTTAGCATTAATTTAAGCAATATTCAAGCCAAAGGGCAACTACATTTTTACCAGCGTGTTTAGCTTGGAAGTTGATGTGGCAGAAAGACAGGTGTAACAAAGCCACACACCTTCTAAAAGAGGAAGATAAACATCAGGCGTCACAAACAAACACCACATGAAAGGCCTTGATACAAACATGCAGGCACACCTGGAAATTGTCTGGAAGCAATGATAAATCATGTACAGTAACACAGAACAGAAGAAATGTGAGGGATAAAATATGCCACAATGTGACCAATATATACAGTGTCTGTGCGTGCGTGCGTGCGTGTGTGTGTGTGTGTGTGTGTGTGTGTGTGTGTGTGTGTGTGTGTGTGTTGTGTGTGTGTGTGTGTGTGTGTGTGTGTGTGTGTCCCGTTTGATGGGAGTGAACTTCACTATCAATGATGTGATTGGACAGAAGTGGGAGCAGAAGTCATCATAAATGTAAGGAAACGGGAATTGTGATAAAGTCACTGGGAATTGACGGCAGTGAAAACCAAGAGACGGGAGATGATGGGAGTGGAAAAAAAACAAAGGAGCTATATATTTTTTTTCCCTTTGAATCAATATTTGAACATTTCCCCTGAGCATCGAGCTAAACAATGCTTACTCGGGATTGGGATCTACGTATCTCTGTGGAAGTGTGAGTAAGGGTGATTGTTGGGATTTTTTTTTTTTTTTAAACATGGGATATTTTAAAAGCACTGGATTGGGTTGGCCCTTAAAAAAACTGGATTGGGAGGAAGTGGGAACAATCTCTGTGAGAGGGGGAGAGAGCACGATTTAAAAAAAAAAAAAAATCACTTGGGATTGGGTGAGACTGTGATCAATGTCTTTGGGAGGGGGAGAGGGAGGGAGTCAACACCCACTCCCATGTCAGCCTTTAGTGCCACGCGCATAAATGTACAGCCAGAATATATGAGCAAACAACCATTGACCGATATCTCCCCCCACCCAAAAAAATTATAATAATTGCAATACTGATTTTAGCACTTAGGAGCGATTTGTGGTGTAATACTGTAATAAGAGAAACAAGAACATACAATAAATAATGATGGGAAAGCTCAATATTTGAATACTAAGGGACAAGGGGAGGAAAGAGGTGAAAGAACACTGGGAAGATATGAGTCACAGAGAAGGAGAGGAAAGGGTGGATAGCAGGAAAAGGGGGAGTGGGTAGAACAGGGGTCAGAGGGGTTTGTGTTTATACCAGCCAACTGCACCCTCCCCAAAAACAGATTTTAGATGAGTGGAAATTATCTTTTACAGTATTTAAAAGTTAGGTCAACAAGATAATACACATGCACAGATTGAAGTCCAAATCACAATTGTACTTTTAAAACTAAATTCAGTCTCAATTTATATGCAAATAACTTCCAATCAGTATTTGCCGCTCGAGTTCACTGATGTGTGCCTAATCCCCCCCAATCCACTAGAGCAGTGATTTCCCAATCTTTTTTGAGCCAAGGCACATATCTTACATTTGAAAAATCTCATGGCACACCACCAAACAAAAAATGCGCCAAAAAGTGGATTCACAAGTCATTTATACACTTTCTGCCATTTACTAGAAGAGAATGTATTTATTCTTTCTGTCTTTATATGATGCTGCCATAGATAGATGAACAAAGACACGTTTTTTTGTAAATAATATTTTGAACAACTCAGGGAAATTTGATAATTTCTCACGCCACACCAGAAGAGGTCTCGCAGCACACTAATGTTCCACGGCACACCAGTTGAGAATCACTGCACAAGAGGACGTTTTTTATACTTTTAAAAAGATGGCTGTTTAAGTGAGGAGGGGGCGAGATGACTTCTTGCACTTGCCTACTCCGTCATTACTAATAGTGTGAAACCTCGAGTAACAAAATAAAATTTTACCACGATCCTGTTCTCAAACAGAAACATTCACAAACAAAGGCAATGTTTCCTTGCATGTTCCCACAAAACCTTTATCTTATTTTGATCACTGTTTGGTTAAACAATAATAGGTTTACTAGCAGATCAATGTGCAATGTCTTTTTCAGATGCAGACCTTTGCGTCCACTGTGGTTACTGCTACTCTTGAATGGCAACCACTTCACACAATGCACCCTAGCTTTTGCATTGCATTGTGGGATGTGGTGGCCAATTTAAGAAAGACAAAGCTACCCGAAACGCAATGCCAATTCTGTTTATGCATTGCAAGTAAAAGAACAACATACTGAGTCCACCATGGCCATGCCAAGACTGTTCATAGACGGAAGTGTTTTACCCACAGTATTTTTTTTTTTCGGGGGGGTAAATGTTGTACTAATAAATAGCTTAATCAACCTCTGGGTTTTGGTTAGAAAAAGTCAACTTTGTTTCCTGTGTTTTCATCAACTGTTTAACTATTCCTATTGATACAATTTATTTACTTCATCTTTATGTTAGAGAAAACATTGAGATTTGATATCATCTAAATACGCGAATCATCACTGCATACAATGAAACTACTGTCAAGCAGCAATTTTCTAATTAATAAAAACAAAGTAGTTATCCAAGAAATTAGGGAGCTCAAAAATATTTACACATCACAATTATTATCATATGCCTTTCAAATACTGAATATATAATATAAAGTGTGCTAGTTCCCATTTTTGAGAACAAAAGGGGACTTGCAGAGCTGTGGCAACTATAGAGGAATAAAGTTGATGAGCCACACAATGAAGTTCTGGGAAAGAGTAGTGGAGGGTAGACTCAGGACAGAACTAAGTATATACGAGCAATAGTATGGTTTCATGCCTAGAAAGTATACCACATATTCATCATTGGCCTTGAGGATGCCCGTGGAAAAGTACAGAGAAGGTCAGAAGGAGCTACATTGTGTCTTTGTAGACCTAGAGAAATTCTATGACAGAGTACCAGGAGAGGAACTGTGGTACTGCATGCGCAAGTCCGGTGTGGCGGAGAAATATGTTAGAATAGTACAGGACATGTATGAGGACAGCAGAACAGCGGTGAAATGAGCCGTAGGTGTGTCAGAAGAATTTAAGGTGGAGGTGGGACTGCATCAGGCATCCGCCCTGAGCCCCTTCCTGTTTGCAGTAGTAATGGATAGGCTGACAGATGAGGTTAGACTGGAATCCCCTTCCACCATGATGTTTGCAGATGATATTGTGATATGCAAGTGAAAGCAGGGAACAGGTGGAGGAACAATTAGAAAGATGGAGGCATACACTGGAACAGAGAGGAATGAAGATTAGCTGAAGTTAAAGAGAATACAGGTGCATGAATGAGAGAGGTGGAGGGGGAAGCGTGAGGCTAAAGGGAGAAGAGATAGCGAGGGCGGACGACTTCAAATACTTGGAGTCAAAAATCCAGAGTAATGTGGTGTGGCAAAGAAGTGAAGAAACAGGTCCAAGCAGGCTGGAACAGCTGGCAGAAGGTGTCTGGTGTGTTATGTGACAGAAGAGTCTCTGCTAGGATGAAGGGCAAAGTTTATAAAACAGTGGTGAGGCCGCCCATGACGTACAGTTTAGAGATGGTGGCCCTGAAGAAGAGTGAGCAGGTTGGGTAGGATTAGAAATGAGCTAAAGCCAAAGTTGGATGTTTTGGACGCAAGGTTCAAGAGAGCAGACTTCGATGGTTTGGACATGTCCAGAGCCGAGAGAGTGAGTGTATTGGTAGAAGGGTGCTGAGGATGGAGCTGCCAGGCAATAGAGCGAGAGGAAGACCAAAGAAAAGGTTGATGGATGTTGTGAGGGAAGATATGAGGACAGTGGGTGTTAGAAAGGAAGATGCACGAGATAGGCTTAGATGGAAAAAGATGACACGTTGTAGTGACCCCTAACGGGACAAGCCGAAAGTAAAAGAAGGGTCAAAAGATTGACAAACAGAGCATGACAGCATTGCTACACTACCTCGTGCACAAAGCAAATTTACTAACAGTATAACGATAGAAAGTTATTCCTCCCTTCAATCTTGTGATGTTTTTAGTGAACCTTACGGAACCACAAGCATGGGCCTCTTTTTACACTGCCCCAAGATGAAATCATAGCCAGCACAAGTGTAAGAATGCAGTTAATACCAACAGGAATACTGCCAGATGACATAAACGTAGGAATAAAAACACAGAAGGAGTGAACAAACTTTTTGATTCAGAGTTGGAGTAGCACAAAAAAGGGGCCGATCTGTTTGGATGATGTCGCTTTGCACCGTTCATTTGTGCAGGCGTGCATGATGATGTGTGCATTCCAAACAACTGAGAGAAGCCCTCAAAAGCAAGTTGATGCGGAATGACAGAGATGTAAAGAGTAAGGTCGTGCACAGTTAGACCACATTACAATTAGCTAGCTGCACCCCCACCGCCCATAATAACCCCACGCTTCCCTATTCTGACTCCACCCTACAGCAAGCACAAAGCTGCTGAACTAGAATCTGTTCTTCAAACAACTGGCAGATTGAACAGTTAAATTAACCCCTCACTGACCAGCACATTCCAGATCCCCAAGGGAAGATGAAGAGGATACATTTCTAAGATGTTATTGATATTCATCCCATTAGCATTAATAATCATCCTTTTTTGCATTATCAAACTTTTTGCAATATCAACCTAATAAATTTTATCTCTGGAAAATGCATGATTTCCATAAGCCTAAATAATTTAAAGGTGTTTAATTGTAAAAGATTGAAATTTTCACTTGAAGGATTTCCAACAGTTGCTCAAATATATTGCAGATACAGCAGTACAGGAATTTCCTCCCAATCGCTACTCCAACTATCTAAGCAATTGTATGTTTTGTACTGTTTTCAAATGCTTTCAGGAGATGCAGAAGTTTGAGCACTCTTACAACGTGTATAGCGGTGGCTATAGTATTTGTAAAGTGTATGTGCAATCTGCATGGGGTCGTAGCAAAGCAGTGTAGAAACTGAAACATTGATGATGGATGAACCTGGTAGATAACACAAGTCCTTAGCATAATAAGGACAAGAATGTAACCAATATTGTGTTAAAGAAACCAGTGTGTAACAAGTTATATAATGATGACGACATGAGAAAATTACCTCGTCCAGATCCTGAGTGCAAGGGCTTGAGTCTTTGTTGGTACATTAGTGAATTATTTAGTTTGTATGAGAATCTTCTTCTTTTTCTTTCGGCTTGTCCCGTCAGGGGTTGCCACAGCATGTCATCTTTTTCCATCTAAGCCTATCTTGTGCATCCTCCTGTCTAACACCCACTGCCATCATGTCCTCCCTCACAACATCCATCAACCTTTTCTTTGGTCTTTCTCTCGCTCTTTTGCCTTGCAGCTCCATCCTCAGCACCCTTCTACCAATATGCTCACTCTCTCGTCTCTGAACATGTCCAAACCATCAAAGTCTGCTCTCTCTAACCTTGTCTCCAAAACATCCAACTATGGCTGTCCCTCTAATGAGCTCATTTCTAAGCCTATCCAACCTGTTCATACTAAGCGAGAACCTCAGCATCTTCATTTCTGCTACCTCAAGTTCTGCTTCCTGTTGTTTCTTCAGGGCCACAGTCTGTAATCTGTATATCATGGCCGGCCTCACCACTGTTTTATAAACTTTGCCCTTCATGCTGGCAGATACTCTTCTGTCACATAAAACACCAGACACCTTCCGCCAACTGTTCCACCCTGCTTGGACCCGTTTCTTCACTTCCTTAACACCCTCTCCATTGCTCTGTATTGTTGACCCCAAGTATTTGAAGTCGTCCACCTTCGCTATCTCTTCTCCCTGGAGCTTCCCTGTTTCTCCTCCGTCCCTCTCATTCAATATATTCTGATTTACTTCGACTAATTTTCATTCCTCTCCTTTCCAGTGCGTACCTCCATCTTTCTAATTGTACCTCTGCCTGTTCCCTGCTTTCACTGCAGATCATAATGAGAATGCCAAAAAATATATAGGAATTTCTCGTAGAAGGGGCAAGGAAAAGCTCATTTCGGTTGAGCAGACCAAGAAATGTTTTGAAATGAATTATTCCTGTGAATGGCCGCTTGCATTTGTGGCAAGTATTGGCATGACTCACCAGATCAGACAGACAGACAGATCAGACAGAGCTAGGATGAAATAATTTTTGTGTCCGTTGCAGTTGTCACTGACCCTAGGATGTAAATTACCACCATCTACAGGTCTGAGGTGGAATAATATGACGCGGTAACTACTCTCATTTTCATTTTGGGGCTCCTGCAGCCATACAGTAAGTAAAATTCCATCTCAAATCTATCAAAACAACACACACGTTGAGCTTGTTAAACCCACCTAAATGTAAAACCAAAACAAGCAGGCTTTTGACTGTATTTGCAATTGACACAAAACATTAAAACAAACTCATCACATCCACACCACAATGCCATTTCTATGCAACTTTACTTGGCAAATGTGAAAGTGTAAATCAAGTCATCTGCTATACACCACTTTTCTTTTTGTCATTATCAGAGCCTTAGTCGTTTAAGACTATTATAAATCTCCAAACTATATTGCTTTGGAACACTACTTAAAAAGTAAAAGCAGCATGTTTTTTTACCTTCTGTAATTAGTAAACAGGGCACACTTTTCAAATAGGATGGGTCACTTTCTCCCGCCAAATAGGTGGGATGAGAACCAGAGTGGGGTAAGTCCATTTGAGTCACAAGTTAGTTGCAAAAATGAACAGACTAACATACCTCTCTTTCATACCGGTCTCATCAAGGTTTAATTGCTATTTTGACAGTGCTTCACTGCACTTTTTCCAATCCATAAGGAAAACATTGTATCCTCACCTTTGAATGTCCATGAAATCAGGCTTCTCCTCCTGCTAAAATATCAGAAAATGAGGTACAGATATTAATGGAAGCCTCAGAAAATAAGTATTAATTTAACCTGGGTGCCAGTGTAACTGCATTTTAATGTGAATGTTATTTTTCAACATCCTTCTTTATTAGTCATTGGTACTTAGACCACTATGACATTAAAATCCATTTATCATTTGCAACCTGTGATACCAACAACTGATACTTTCTGAGCTACACGCTCCCCTTACACTACCTTACAGTAAGTAACCTCCTTCAGATTACATCATCTGCACAAAATGTAATCCACCTGCGTGCTTCTACCTCCAGTCTTGCAGGTCACCCTGTGTTCCCTCCTCCTCAGGAAAAACGTGTTCAAGACTACCATTTCCATTCTTTTTGCAAAGTCTACCACCATCTGTCCCTCAAAGTTCCTTTCTTAGATGCCATACCTACCCATAACTTCTTCATCACCCCTTTTTCCTTCACCAACATGTCCATTACAATCTGCACCAATTATAATTTTCTCTCTCTCTCTCTCTCTCTCTCTCTCTCTCTCTCTCTCTCTCTCTCTCTCTCTCTCTCTCTCTCTCTCTCTCTCTCTCTCTCTCTCTCTCTCTCTCTCTCTCTCTCTCTCTCTCTCTCTTCTCTCTCTCTCTCTCTCTCTCTCTCTCTCTCTCTCTCTCTCTCTCTCATCTCTCTCTCTCTCTCTCTCTCTCTCTGTGTGTGTGTGTGTGTGTCTGGTATGCTCAGAACTACACTCCATCTAGTTCCTTCCAGAATTTCTCTTTCATGTCTATAGTTCACATCCTACCTGTGGGGCATAGCCGCTAATCACATTATACATAACATTCTCAATTTCATGTTTCAGCCTCGTCATTTGATCTGATACTCTTTTCACCTCCAAGACATTCTTAGCCAGCCCTAACTTTAAAATAACCTCTACCCCATTTCTCTTCCCATTTACTCCATGGTAAAATTTGGAGACTTAAATCTGCCTGCAGACCTCAATAAAGGTCCCATATTTTGGCTATTTAGACCTCCATACATACTGCCATCTCTAACAAAGAGTTGGCATTAAAAGTGGTGGTTGGTTTTGTCATAGAAGTGCTCCGGAAAAGGCCCCTCTGACAGCTACTTTTCTTTGACCCTGTTTGTATCCACTTTGTCAGTATTTGGATAAAACCACACCCTTTCTTCCAATTGGTTGCTTCCATGTAGAAGGGCTATAAATTGCAGGTTTTTTTTTTTTTCATAATTTGACCGGGGGTGCGACTTATTCTCCAGAGCATCTTGTTGTCATGACCCATCGATACGGAGGGAGGACCCAAATGCAGGCCTCGGAAGACGCAGAGGTAATTCAGGAAAAAAATTTATTGTTCCAAGGTCGGGGATCAGGCAGACAGTCAGGACGCCGGGCGTAGAGAGCAGGTTCACGGGCAGGCAGGAGTCGGTACAAAGGGAGATCGATCAAAGAAAGCAGAAGTGTCAAAGGAGTCAGGCTTAAGGGGTCGGTCAGAGAACAGGAACCCGCACAGCCCGGGCTTGACCGGCAGAACCCTGACATTTGTATGTGAAATTATTAACACATTATTACATCCATCCATCCATTTTTCGAGTCATCTGGTTTTAAGTCGATCCAACTGTTCAGACATACTAGTGAAGCATCTTAAAAAACAAATCATGATGTTGGGCTTGTCGGTGCCAGGGTTACCATAAAGCACCTCTAGATATCTAGATCATTCAGGGAAAATAAAATTAAAAAAACTGACAGTTTAAAAAAAAGATGCATTAAAGAAATAATGCTGTCATCCTTGATTTCTGCTCTGTCCACTGATCCAAAAGGCCAAACTGGACAGTCAATATCAAATCCAAGACTGTGGCTAGCCATGAGTGTCAGAAAAAGCACGAACAATATTGGGGCTGCCTCCATGTGTATTTTTTAAAAAAAATGAGCACACTACATTTTTTCTTTATTAAAAGCAAAACTATTGAGATAGCTGTTCACACTTCTGTGAAGCCCTCTACATTATAAAATGACTAATTAGCAAATGACATCCTTTACTGCTGAATTGAATAGGCTGTGTACGTGTAATAAGCAACGATGCAGTTGGCTGGCGACTAACTCATCATACGTCATCACCTTAGGACAAGATATACACACACATATATATATATATATACATATATATATATATATATATATATACATACATATATATATATATATATATATATGCATCACATCTGTGTAATAAATACATTCTAAATGTTATTTTTTGAAAATTCCTAAATGTAATTGTTCCTTCCTTGCTCTTAACAACATGGGTAAGATGAACAAAGACAAAAACACCAGCGTATAGTCTTCAATGACGTTTTGTATGTTTAAACTGCACCTTAGCACAGTTCTCCACATCAGCTGGCAATTACTCCTTAGTCTCCACCAAAAATCTTTCATATTTCAGAAAAATGAAATAAAAATGGTTTCACACCTACTTTAGATAGATGTAAACACACATTAGTAACACGACTACGGAATTAAAGTGTAATGTTTGAACAACAGTTGAGATGCATACAAACAGATTCTATAAGTGATCTTGTACAACAATTCCCAGAGCCTCATGTCTATGTGAGAATCCACAAAATGGTCCCTCACATTTATACTGAATTCACCCCACTAAAACAAGTTGTTTGTCTCTTATGTAATGTCTGTGAAAAACAAATTATTCCAGTTCGTGATGTTATCACATACACTTAACTTTCCCGCAATACTGACCAAACACTCACCGAATCGCCATAAAATGACCACACAGTGACCACAATCAGACTTCTATCAAAATATTACTGTATATCAATTCACTCTGAGCGATCACTTCTCTAAAAACCAAACCAGTGGGATCAATTATTGTATTATGTTGCAACACCACCTCTGGGTTTTAAACACAGTGGTTGTATGTAACAAAATCTCAGTTCTATTGAAACTAATGTTGTAATAATAAACTAAGCGTAAGGAAGGGACTGCAAAACTCGGCACTGAAAACAATGATGAAAAAAAGATAACTCAATAGGTGGCAACAAAAAATGGGGACAGATCTCAAGAGCAGATGTTCCTTTTTCCCACTGTGGATGTTTTGGTACCTGAATTGGAATTGACAGATAAATCACATAGACACGCCTGCCAAAGCCTCTCACCAAATCTTCAATCCCGGTTTCCACACGTTCATCCCTTCCAATGCAGAAAAACTAAGGAGCCAAATGTTTTTCCTCACAGCCACCCAGTCCATTGACCAGACTCTGTCCCCCACACATACACATTTCACATTTGCCTACCTGTAGCAATACAAAATTGAATTGTTAAATTAACAGGACTCATTAATTTAATGACGAGAGAAAATAAAAGCCATCAAAAGACTGACAAATCATTGCTCACATTTGGATGCAAGTGAACCTCCTTTGCTCACAGCCTGGACTATATAAATTGATTTATTTGCTGGCAGTGCACTTCAAGCGGGGAGGGCTGTGGGGTCCAACTGAGGTGCGGACTAGGGAGTAAGATCCTCCCGCAGGAAATGTACAGGTTTTATGGGAAACTGAGGCTGCAACTAGAAAATAGCTCCAAAAAAGGCAGAACTGCTGATAATGCCTGCTTCAAATTATCAACCCTGTTTAAGACTTGCTGAAAAACTACCAAAAAATGGTCACAGAAGAAAGGTGGGACAATATTATTGAAACAAAATTGTTTATTTGGTACACAAAGTATAAAACTTGCTGGCAAGTAGTTTTTTTTCATACGTCAAGATGAAAGCAAACATTTAACCTTGTATCAAAAAAGTCAAATGAATAAATCTTTATTCATTAAAATCAAAATATTAGGTGAGGTGATTGTTTCTGTAACATTCCTGTTGAATAACCACTACAAGCAGAGGAAAAGAAAGAGGATTGGAATTTGTCCTTATACAGTACCTAAAGCAAACGTTGAAGCACTGATCATTCACAGATGTAAACATAACAAATGAAGTTTTTATTTACCTCAGCCCAGTCTGGAAACATGTCAAAAGACTGACATCACCCTCAGTCAGCCCAAAAGGATTCTTTGTTTCTCTGTAGTGTGGGAATTTTAGGAAGAGATCAGATGACCTTCCTGCATCAAAAGCATGTGAACATGTGCAGGAGGTACTGTATAATGGTGGCTGGCAGTGTGTACAGGCACACAAATGCATAAACACACACTTTCCTGTCTTAAGGGCTGTTTAGGTATGAACACATCACATATTTAGAAACAACTACGTAAAACTGATTTGGAATGTGGTATATGAATAAAGGTGGGTGGATTTTTGTATTCATTTATAAAAATGTTGAAGATATGTCTCTTGTTAAGTAATGTCAAGGAATTAAGAGCATACCACCAAGAAAACTAGTCGTCTAGGAACAAAGTGCACATTTGTTGTTTGTGCAGCTATTTTCCCCTCTAAGTTCATAAGATCGGAATAAAAAAAAAAGACCTTGAAAGCAGCCTCCAAGTGTCTAAGCACTTGATGTGATGGAAGAGCAAAGACGGTCCAAGCCTAGAAATGAGCATGATGGTGTACTGAAACTGAAGCTGCCCAGTGCTGCTTCAAGACAGAATCTATAATTCTGTGACATCAGACCACTAGCAATCCAGATAAACATGTTTAACAAAATATAATATCTAGTATACTGTCTGCATGTGGGGCGGCATAGTGGATCAGATGGTAAAGCATTGGCCTCGCAGTTCTGAGGTCCCGGGTTTGATCCCAGCCCCGCATGTTTGGAGTTTGCATGTTCTCCCTGTGCCTGTGTGGGTTTTCTCCGGGGACTACAGTCTCCTCCCACATCCCCAAAACATGCAACATTAATTGGACACTCTAAATTTGCCCTAGGTGTGCGTGCGGCTGTTTGTCTCTATGTCCCCTGCGTTTGGCTGGCAACCAGTTCAGGCTTTACCCTGCCTCAAGCCCGTTGACAGCTGGGATAGGCTCCAGCACTCTCCACGACCCTCGTGAGGATAAGCGACAAAGAAAATGGATGGATGGATGTCTGCATGTGCCTCTTCATACTCCTTCGCACTAGTGTTTATTTATTTTTATATTGTATATTAGAGATGAAAGTGGACTTTTGTGAAAATTCTTGAAAATCTAAATGCGAGCACTGAGTGACTGAAGTGCTGCTACGGGGGTACGTGGTCATGCCCCCCGGGAAAATTTTGAAAAAATGGTGCATTCTGGCGATATCTGAACAAAATTAAAATAGATAAATAAAAGTAAAATTTCTAAGTCCTGACCAAAAAAAAAAAAAATTGGGAAGAAGTTCCCCAAGGCCAAGCCCAGATTTTTTTACCCCCCATGCCCCTATCACTGGATAGCACAAAATCACATTGGTCATTGCTTAAAATATGCCAGTTTATCTCATGACAAATGAATTAAGTGAACTATTAAATAAAAAAACATCTAAAATTGTCCCTTTCCCCACATTATAGATATTATAGTATAGATATAGACTATACACAAAAATATATCCTAGAATTTCTACACCGTACAGTAAACATGTCAAAGAAGTTGATCTGTAGTAACTACTATCAATGTTTAAGTCTCAAACTTGTTACATCACATTGTACAGATACACTCGACCACATTGCTCACTATCTTAGATATAGATCTATACTATAATGAGTTGCCTTTAATATTTTGATTATATATATATATATATACATATATATATATATATATATATATATATACATATATATATATATATATATATATATATATATATACACACACACACACACACAGTCACTCACATTTGAAAAAGCTGTTGTCAGTCATGCTCGCAGATAAAGTTGCAGGTGTGATTAGGGATGGCCTTAAAATAACTTACTGGATTAATATAACATAACTGTAAGTTAAAAATAAAATAAACAAATACATAACTAAAATAGAAAACTAAAATTTAAAACTCAGAAATGATCATTTCCAATTTCAACTGATATTAGCAGAACATGATATAAAACGGTATTTAAAATTTTTCATCAAAAATTCTTGATCTGACAAACTTTATCTGAAGAAGAGTTAAATCCACTGGCCTGTCAGATATACTCGCAATGTTTTGAAGATGGTGAAAGTTACGCCGTCACACTGCCTCGCGATCGTCGCAATGAGAACCCCTGGTGTAACTGAATTTCCTTTGACATGGCTCATGATGTTTATGACTTTCAACGTGAAGCAGCACAGTACATGCTCAGGACAGTTAACTTGCATTTCCTGGTTCCAGGTGAATACCGGTTATTTTAGAGCAGGCTTGTTTAGTTAACAACGTTTATGAAATAAACGCGTAAATTAATGTCAAGACTACACAAAACAAGAGACGTCTTGAGAGAATGCGAGGGGAGGGGCGTTATTGTTACTAGAGTTAGTGCCTCAACATGGCTAACATGGAAAGCAAAACAACGAACTGAAACGCATGTTCGTTCAATGTTGTCAACTAATATCCGGATTAATTTTAGGCATTTTTCCTCAATTTTCCTGAGGAATTGTCGTGAAAACTTGAAAATCCAGAATTCCGGAAAATCCGGAGGACTTTCATCACTGATATATGTAAATTATGTTTCAACCAAGTGGTTTCAGTCCACTTTTGCTGGATTTACACTGTAGGTCCAATTGCCAAATTCAAATTAAATGCAGATTTCTCCTTTTTGTATTTCCATGTATCAAGTGAGACATTACCATTACCAATGGGCTCACACATCCCACAATCATGCATGAAAGGTTAATTGAAGATGCTAAATTACCTCATAAGTGTAAATGTGAGTGTGAATGGTTGTTGGTTTATATGTGCCCTGTGTTTATATGTGTCACTAGAAAGACACCAAGCCGAAACACTGGACAACAGCAGGAAATAAATATGTCTGTGTCACATGAACCATGCAGTATAAAGACACCCTCTGTGGTTTTTTCTTTTGACATTCTACAGAAGTGATAATTCTCTGTGAGCCAATGGACAGACTGCAGTGGCCCCATCATTGCACCACTGGAACCACATAACTGTGCCCGGAACCAGAAAAAATACATACCTTATTCAAATTAAACCAAGGTCTCATACTTGATGGACTCAACTTAAATTTGCAAAATAAGTGAGAAGTATTGTTTTTACAAAATAATCAGGGCGGTCGCATTCTCACAGTGCTGTGAAGGAGTATTGATGCTTTTCAAAGTCCTATATTTTTGCATAGTTTTACAACTTTAGCAATTAAAATCATCAAACAAATGTAAATAGAAAAAATGTATAACCCAAGGGAGCTTAAAATGTTGTTTTTAAAAAGTGATTTCATTTATTAAGGAAAGACAACTATTCAAAGTTACCTAACCTTGTATGAAAAAGTAATGGCCCCTTAGCCTAATAAGTGGTTGGGCCATACTTTGCAGCAACAACTGAAATCAAGCGTTTTCTAGAACACGCAATGAGTCTTTCACATCTCTCTCTGAATATTTTGGGCTAGTGTTGCAGAATTCAGCAAAATTGGAGGGTTTTCAAGCATAAATGACCTTTTTAAAGTCATGCCACTGAATTTTAATCGAATTCAAGTCAGGACGTTGACTAAGCTACTCCAAAACTACTTTGTTTTTATTTTATTCAAGCCATAAGTTGACTTGCTGGTGTGTTTTGGATCGTTACCCTGTTGTAGGACTCCAATGCGCTTCAGCTAGAGGTCACAAACTTATGGATGAATATTCTTCTTAAAGATTTTTTTAAGAGCAGAATTCATGGTTCCAATCAATCACAGCAAGTTGCCATGGTCCTGAAGGAGCTAGACCACCAACTTTGACTATTGTTATGATGTTCTTTTTCTGAAATACTGTGGTTCATTTAGACCAGATGGAACGAGACACAGACCTTCCAAAAAGCTAAACTTTTATCTTGTCATGATGTACATATATCATATATCATAATATTCTTCCAAAAGTCTCGGGAATCATTCAGATGTTTTCTTGCAAAAGTAAGATGAGCCTTTATTTTCTATTGGGTCAGCATTGATTTTCACTTTGAAACTTTGCCATGGATGTAATTTTTGTCCAGTTTCTTCTTTATTGTTGTGTCATGAACTAGGTGACTGACATTAACTGAAGCAAGAGAGACCTGCAATTGACCCCTCCGTGGATGTTGCGCAATCCGCGTCACTGACCAATCAGAGGCCAGAGATCTGCATAATCTTGGACTCAAATCTCAGACAACGCTGGCTGGATGGTCCAGTATAGCTTCTGTTGGCGTTTTATCGCGTATTTGGGTTCTTTTACAATAGATATGGTTAAGAGGTGTAGTCACGGACTTTATAATAGTGACGACAGGTATCCTGAAAGGCTAGTTGGTGGAGTTCAATTCGTACCCTTTCCAAAACCGAAGACCCAGTACGAAAAATGTCTTTGATGGATCAAACTTTGTGTAAGACCGCATCATCAACTGAATCCATCTAAAATCAACCGGAACATAAGACAGAGTACGAAAAATGTCTTGATGGATAAAACTTTGAGGAAGACCACATGATCAACTGAATCCATCAACCAGAACAGATATGTTTGCACGAAGGTAAGCCCTATATTTGATTTTCAATACATGTCTCATATAAATGAATTAGCAGTTCTTCGCTTGCATAACATAGCTAAGTGTGAATGATTGACACACTTGATCTGTGTTGAGCGATATTTTGCGATGATCTGACTGCACAAATGTGTCTCTGTTTGGCGGCTCCCAAGCTAAGCTAAACCGGACTAGCGAGTCCTAAAAGCCTTCGACGTGCACCGAGACACCAAGACTGATGGAAGGATGTTTGAGGACACTATTAAGTAGTGATTGTCGTACTCGGTCGGGACTTACGTAGGTTCGGCACTCATTCAAGAATAATTATTGAGGGGAGCGCGTGACGTTACACAAAGAAAACGAGAGAAACAACTCGTAAATCAAGCCTCGCCTTCTTTTCCTTCATACGGCGGTTCACAAACGACTATACAGATACACATACAGATTCTGCACACAAGTGTGATATGTAACACGAAAATAGGAAACTGTCAATGACGAATTCGACTTTGGGTTATAATATATTATATTATGTGGCTTCTTGGTCTTCCTCTGACTCCGGAAAGATCTCGCGCTAATATCAATGGTTTCTCCGTCGATATGCATGTAAATACCATTGAAATACCACTCGCTGAAATACTTGAACCCTGCTGTCTGCTTTTCAATGATATTTTACTGTAAGCTAAGAATGCGAGTGAGAAATCAGCCGGTAAATCGGACAGTTTCGCTCTATTCCTTTCTTGCTGCGCCGATATTTTTCCTAATTGTTTGTCTGACGTCAGCGCACGTGGCGTGACGTCACTTCAGGAGGCCTGGTTAAGTGCCCTGTACGGAGGGGTCAATTTTTTAGAAGTTGTCCTGAGTTCCATTGTGGCCTCCTGGATGAGTCATCGCTGTTCTCTTCAGATATTTTTTGTAGGCTGCCCACTCATGGGAACATCCAGCATGTTTTCTCCATGTAAAGATATTCCCTATTATTTGCTAAATTCCTAAAGCTTCAGAAATGGCTTTTCTAACCCTTTCGAGATTGATGTCTAACTTCATTTTTGGCAGAACAGAATTTTGTTCAAGTGATTTCTTGATTGAACAACTTTGGAGATTATCAGGCTTAGGTGTGATCAGTAAAAACAAACCAAAACTTGTGATCAACCACAATGAATTCCTGATTTAACAAGTGAGGGAATTACTTTTCACACAGGTCCAACTAACTTTGAATAGTTCTTTTTTTCCTTAATAAATGAAATCAGAATTTTATGTTCACTTGGGTTATATCGTTCTGACATTTACATTGATGATCTTAAAGTGGAGAAAGTATGCAAAAATGCAAGATTTTGAGAAGTGGGCCAATATTTTTTCACAGCCCTGTATGCTGTCATGGACTACATTGTAACGATCAAAGAAAAACAAGGAAATTAAGGACTTTCGTTGTATGGTCAAGTTTCCATTTTAAACACTTAAATTAAAGAATTCAGGTCACTGTGAAGCATGTGCTTGGTCATGAACACATTTACACGACAACGACAACAAGGGTAAAGTTATAAGAGTTGTGAAAATTAACCTACATACCTTAGATTTGTTAAAATAATACTTGTTTACATGAACTGTATGTGACGGGGGGAAAAAAAACAACTGAAAACACTTATAGGCCAGGAGTATGCACTGTCTAAAGAAACACTGTACACATGAACGCTAACCATTTGTTCACTGGAAAATACTGCTGGAGATAGTAACAATGCAGTAAATGTCCACTTTCAAGCACTATGTTCCCACGCAGCATATATGTACAAGTTATCTGCTTTTCCAGATTTCAAATGGACACAATAACAATGTCTTTTCAAAAACTTCCTCTTTTCAAATGTTGATTGTTTTCAGATGAAAATGATCTGCTACAAGCCCCTCCTTAGATGGCAGCTCAGTTCTGAAAAGCTAGTATCCTCTGGGAGTCATAAATACAGTAGGTGTCTTCTAAAGAAATGCAGCGCAACATGCAGGTACATTAAATCTTCAACTAAATCTTATTTTGAAAGGTCAAGCCAGGTTTATTGATGGGGAGGTCCTCGTTTTTCAAATACACCCACAGGGGGTGATAAATGACACACTATTACCTCACAAAAAGCAATCAATCAAAATTAGTGAGGGCACAGCAGGGAGGATGGCTGAAATATCAGACCGATATGAGTGATTACAAGTGAGTCGAGGGATGGCAGAGGAAGACCACAAACCCCTAGGATAGTTCAAAACTGGATTGTTGGGATGAAGAAAGAGTGGTTGAAAACTGAAAGACACAGGTGGCATCAAATGAGACAAAAAAAAAGCTACCATCTGCTCGCTGGAGTGGTCTGCTGTGGTGCGCTCCAATGACCTTCCTCTCTAATTAACCAGTGGGAAAAGACCTTGGAGTGAAACGATCCAACAATGCACGGTAGAGTTCCTTTAATTACAAAGTCATCCAGAAAAAGAGATATTGTAGGGTCGATTTTGATTACTGAGATTAAAATAGTTTCTCTTCATAAAAAGGTTCAAATAAAATGTTTCCCTTACAGGGGTCCTCAGTTTATGTTAGTGGTAGTTTATGGTTGTTGGTTGCGAACAGCATAAAATAAAGTAATTTTGACAGCAGAAAAGAATGTGTCAGCATAAATATTGCAGGACCATGGTATTGTAATTGCAGATCCAAAATGTATGGTTTTGAAATGTGTACATAAAAAAAATGTTGAGCATTTTTGAAAGTGCAGTACACCATTGAACCAGTAACCTGTGATCATGCTACTTGCCTCTTTTCATTTGACAGGTTTATATTTATGGGATAAGTGTTTTTCATAAAAATAGTTACTGTAACTTTTACTTTACTATTAGGTCACTGATACACTACCACCAACAACATGTGGAGTTCCTTCAAAGTGTCATCACTATACAAAGAAGAAAATGAATATTTGAACACCCTGCTATAGTGCATGTTCTCCCACTTGGAAATCATGGAGGGGTCTGAAATTTTCATCGTAGGTGCATATCCACTGTGAGAGAGACTCCAGAATCCAGAAATCACAATGTATGATTTTTTTTAACAATTTATTTGTGTGATACAGCTGCAAATACGTATTTGAACACCTGTCTATCACCTACAATTCCCTCAACGACCTGTTAGTCCGCCTTTAAAAGTCCACCTCCACTCCATGTATTATCCTGAATCAGATGCACCTGTGTGAGGTCGTTAGCTGCATAAAGACACCTGCCCAGGACAGTATGAGTGCACTGTATTAAGGAGGGGGTGACCGCAGCCATGTATTGTGAGATTTTGGGGAACAACCTCTTTCCCCTCAGTCAGAGCATTGAAGATGGGTCATGGCTGGGTCTTTCAACATGACAATGACCCGAAGCACACAGCCAGGAAAACCAAGGAGTGGCTCCGTAAGAAGCATATCAAGGTTCTGCCGTGGCCTAGCCAGTCTCCAGACCTAAACCCAATATAAAATCTTTGGAGGGAGGTGAAACTCCGTGTTTCTCAGCGACAGCCCAGAAACCTGTCTGATCTAGAGAATATCTGTGTGGAGGAGTGAGCCAAAATCCCTCCTGCAGTGTGTAAAAACCTGGTGAACAACTACAGGAAACGTTTGACCTCTGTAACTGGCTGTAACAAAGGCTACCGTACCAAATATTAACATTGGTTTTCTCAGGTGTTCAAATACTTATTTGCAGCTGTATCACACAAATCAATTGTTAAAAAAAAAAATCATACATTGTGATTAGTGGAATTTTCTCTTTAGATTATCTCTCTCACAGTGGACATACACCTAAGATGAAAATTTCAAACCCCTCCATGATTTCTAAGTGGGAGAACTTGCAATATAGCAGGGTGTTCAAATACTTATTTTCTTCACTGTAGAAATAGAACTCACATTTGTGACCCGAGTACCCCCTGTTTGTAAAGTGGAACCTCAGGTTACAAACTTAATTGGTTCCGTGACACGGGTTGTAACCAAAAACGGTCTTATCCCAAGGTAATGTTTCCCATTGAAATGAATGGAAATGCAACTAATACATTCCAGCTACAAAGTTGTGTGTCTAGGTGGAATTTCTATTATTGAACATCTCTGTGGAGAGGTATTTTAATGATTATTCCAACATGAACGTTTTAATGTCTTGCTTAAAGACACGCTGAAATTCAAAACATATACATACTATATTATTATTATACATAAATTGGCACGATCCACTGTTATTATCGCCGTGGCAACAGATGTATCCAGTGGCATTGGCCTGTGACACGTTTTCTGTTTCTTCTTCTCCTACAGCATTTGATTTGACAAAACAAAACCCAGTGATCACAAAAGATGAGATACAGTGGTATCGGAAGGGCACCCACCGTAAAACTCTGCCACACAAATATATGCGTTCATCTAGTATGACACGCCGTGGGGACCCTTAACAGGACAAACCGAAAGGAAAAGGAGCAGTCTGATATAGTGCAATCGTGAAAAACCAAATTTGTGTATGTACTTCATACTGTTGTTACAGACTAAAAAATGCATATACCCGTCTATCTGTAAATGCTCATACAAATTCAAACTACCAATCAACCAGTCCTGATAACTCAAACTTCTCCCCCACTGTCACCTTTCTTTGACCTATCCACAATCAAGGTTTGCCTACTGTGTGAGAAAAAAACTGACAGGTCCACAAGAAAAATGTCAACATAGTCTGTTTGGTGTGGGAACACAAAGAAAAATGCGCACCCATGGAGGATAGGAGGGCCCATGAGGTAACACTGACCCAAGACATATCTCATGTCTGGGGTTGAATACTAAATGGTGTCTTAGATAATGATGGGGGTCAGCTTTTACGTCAATGGTAGAAGCAGAAGCTTTAAAGCAAACATTCTTTAAGACCAACTTTGCCCTCATTACATTGGAACCACTAGTGTAAAAGGGATGAAAACTCAGCAATGAAAGAGTGAGCAGAGGGAATCAAGAATAGAAGAGGAGGAGGTACACAAAGCGATGGTGAGCGATATCATTTTGAACAGTGGAATGATTCTCTGGGGAGCAGGAGGGTAAACCTTTTGATATATGGAAAACCCCCTATCACAGTTTTCTCCTTGCTATCTTTAGCCTTTAGTAGGGCTGCACGATCACAGCCAATATCATAATCCTGATTATTAATTATGATTATTCCTTAGACTTTACACCAATTTGACTGACCTGATCGGATTGGCCGATTATTGGAATGTTTTCCTGATCAGCCGTTGAGTTTGGATGTCATAGTTCGACGATCCGATCAATGGTCAATGAATGACATTTACTCCACGTTCCTGTCGTCACTCAACAGGACTGACATGGAGCTTTAGACTGCAGTTCAGGCATGGCTTGAAAGTGGCAGATTACGCACATTTGGCTGTTCAGTCATTGGAAAAAAAATAGCTGGCAAAAGATGTCTAATTTCACACTTCATGGGTGATAGGGTACTTGAGAATATTAACTATTTCAAAACCAAATTAAATGTAGGTTTTTAATAACATGTCCCCTTTAATACATAAGGCCTACGAAATCATTCTCTACCTGTCAGTAGTTCAACTAAAAATAGTGATGGGACTCTGCTGGTTGACCTGTGTTGTATGTTTAGGTAGACTGAAATATTCCTTCTTTGTGGACATGGCACTCAGATGGGCCAAAATAAGCAGGAGAAATGGATGGAGAAGCAAACCCACTGGTTATTAAACTTTTGGTGTTTCATGTCTTACTACATCTTCTCTATTTCATCTAAATGTCAGAATGTGAAATGTGATGTGATGTGATGTGTGCGTGTGTGTATGTGTGTAGGGTGCACCAAGGTACATACATTACAGTCTACATCTGAACTCCCCAAAGTGTGGGGCACGATTCCTTGGGGGGCACAGAGCTATTACAGGAGGGGTGCCAGATCATGAACTCCCTACACGTGCACTTCCTCAGGTGAGTGAAAATAGTTAAAACTTTCTTTTACAATGGAAAACAAAGCCTTGACATCAATTGTTTAAGCAGTACTTACATAATCACCCTGCACCAGTTTCTCTCATTAAGGTTGAAAAAGCTAGTAGTATTTCCATACTAACATTTAACTTCCACTACAGACAGGACAAAATATTACTCATGTGTCACAATATTAGAGATTGGAAATTGCTCCGATGGGCAGGTACCAGTACTACGTCGAAAGACACAAAAAAATATAGATAAAAATAAATTGGCTTTTAAATTCCGATATAGTTTGCACGACAGTAACGCAGAGTAAATGATGTCTTTTGCAGAGCCGATTAATGACGTTATTGATCTGATCTGCGAATCATGAAATTAAACTCGCCCAGCCGATCGCCATAAAAATGTCAATTACTGGCCGATTACGATCAAGCAGATAAGATCACAAAGTGTACTTCTCTGCTTCCATCTGATAACAAATTCATGTCCGTATGAGTTTGGTGTGAAAAAATGGAGCCCTGATCTCTATCCTATCAAACATCTTTGAGAAGATACTTAAAGTGGGACTGTCATCCCAAAAAACATTCTAAAATAGATATTGTAATGAAAAATACATAACAGTATTCACTTCAATGTCTATACGAAAAAATATATGGAAGCGGATCGTGCGTCATCCATGCGCAAAGTTGCGCAATTGAGTGTCCCTCGACATCCATGTGGTCGCCATATTAGTCGCGTCCTCTGTCCTTGACGTCATCGTCACTTCCACCGTTGAAAACGCGCAGTGCCTGCTACTATGGAAGCCGAACAACAGAGATGTTCAGATTTTTACGACGCCCCTTCTGACACCAATGCTCTTTTCGAAAATGACACCACACAACCGAGTGAAGTTACCGGGGCAGTATTACACTATTGTTTCGAGCCATATTCAGATGATATGCGATCACGGCCAAACCGCATCCCCGTCCGATCCACTTCCGTGGCGGAGATGAGCCATCGCGGCTCATCGCAGCCGGCCGGTCTGTCTTATGACAGAGCCGAGCGGTGCTGCTTTAAGGGGGTGCTCACAGTCGCCGCAGTACTGAGCAATACAGTCGGGCCGGGGCGCTTTATGCGCGCACGCGACTGAGTAACACATTCTCAGCTGCGTTCTTCAGAGCCGCCCCCGTCACAAAGCCCGACGCGCAGCCTTCACAGAAGCTGTGACCGCCGAACGCGGCGCCTCAGCTGGTGTGGCTGATTTTCTGCGCCGTGGTGGCATATAAGGAGGAGGTGGAGGCCAGGCTGCTTTTAGGGGTATGTTCAAAGCCGCCGGAGCACACGATGAACACTATCGAGACGAGGCTGAGTGAGACATTGTTGGCTGGGCGACGCGCAGATCAACACATTTCATACGCGGATCTTTTGTTACGTTATGAGGGAGACCGATTACGTGGTCTGCCCCAAACTATTATTTTTTTTAGTAGCTGTATACACACCTACCTGTTATTTGGAACCCACGAAGCTCTTGTCCTCTGCACACGTGCAATCCATTTTTCACAACGAACAGGGTCTCTTTCAAACTTATGAAGGGTAATTCAATTCTCCTGAGTGTTCAAGCAATGTCCAGCAATGCAATGAGCCGGCATTTTGGCTAACACGAAGGAACAACGAGCTACCTTCCCGGAGGTCAAATTAATGGAAACAAATGAGTCCACTAGGGGGCACCGCTGTCCTTTACGCCAATTCCTGCTTCTTCTTGAAAACAAATCCCTGAGACGATTTTCATGGCGGGAGTTACAAAAAGCTGTATACGTCAAAATTATGTTTTGTGGTGAAAAAACACAAGGGACCATATTGGCTGTGGGTTTTTCATTAATATTATACCAAAAAAATCATCCATTTCTTGACAGGCCCACTTTAAGCAAGTATTGTGAGCAAACATCTGTGACCTCTGACCTTACAAATGTTTTTTTAATATATAGACAGTTCAAATTTGTGTATAAAGTATTCGTGTGAGTGTGGATACTGATACAGGTGCAAAAGTGAGACTTAGTCCAAATTATTTTCCATTTAGAGTTCCAATGGTCAATTTTTTTATTCAAAACTAACTCCAATAGTGGAACAGAAACAGTCTGCTGAATTGGTGTAATTCTACAAAAAAGTCATAAAATTGAAAATTGTCTTTCTACTCACAACAAAAGGAGAGAAGCCAGATGTTGTTGCTCATAATCAATGAATAGCGAGCTGCAGTGAGTGAGTAGTCTGAAGTCAAGTTCAATCACAAGACATATCACAAGACAGATCCAGTTAATTCAGTGACTTTCCTGCTCAGTCTGTAGTGAAACTGATGAAAATACTTAGTAGTACTACTTATTGAGCATCTGATGGCAACAGATTGTAAACATTTTTGTAAACCAAACGTGTTCTGACTTGAAATATATAGTTTCTATATTTAACATATGCTTTCCTGAATTCTATAAATCAGCATTATAGTCAGTCTGGCATTAAAACAATTTTATTTTTATAGCGCATTTCATACACAAAGAAACTCAATGTGCTTCACATGACTAAAAGGATTTCAATACCAAGAAATAAAACATTTAAACGGAAAAAAAATTGCAACAAAATGGATATTTTAAAAAATGAAAAATAAAAGCACAATTAAAAATGGCCTACAGTGCAAGAAATATCATTAAAAGTGGAAATATTATAAAAAGGCTGAGAAAAAAAAAATTCAACCTGGACTTAAAAACATTCAAACTTGGGGCTGACGTCACTTCGACAAAGTGATACTGCACTAACCAGATGTGGATAACACGTCTGTTGTACCTCTCTGTCTCTGCAAAGAAATGACAGGAATGTGCTCTGTCCTGACTCACACAAGTAAACAAAGTTATCTGCCCGCAATATCATGAGACTAAAAGCTTATCCTCTCACCACCAATGTTTATCTACTGGTTCCCAACGCGATGTGGATGTGAGTGTGCACACATCCGGGAAGACTTTATGTGGTTATCAGCCAAACCTTTGCAGATGACCGGCGCCTGTGGAATTAACACCTTGTTACCATGGAAATGAAAGGTCACCTGACACCAATCACCTCCAACACCCTTTTTGCACACCCCATAAGAACACAAGGACACAAGCCGGATGACACATAATTCTTAAATTGAAGCTATAAACAGGGTGGAGATACACCTCAGTTCAGTGTTCAGTGTATTCTGAACTGTTTTTAAGATATTTCTTATATTAATTCTGAAATAATTCACGCATTGCCTTTTTAATAAAAATATGCACAAGCTGTACAACAGAGAGGATTCTCAGTGTGTGTTGTGACATTTTCGATGTAACAAAGTAACTTCTACTCCCCACCCCTGCACTACATTCTGCATCCCAGCGCCGCCCAGTGCAGCCACTGACAGGTGCAGCACAAGTATGCTGCAGTTTCACTCGAACCTGTCAGACGGGCTTTCTTACATCGACAGATGTCAACCAAACAGACAGGATGATTGATCAAGTCCTGAGGGGAAGAATTAGCTACATGTCAATAGTAGTTATTAAGAAAGAACAAGTTACAATATATCTATTGTTATGCTTAAACGTTTACATCTCTATTATATCTCATTGTTGTTCAACGTAAATTACCCTGAAGAATGTTGGTGGGCTGAGTAAGGATACAACCTAGTTGAAACAAGTAGAAACGTTTTTTGTTTCCAAATAAACAGTTTTATTCAGTATTTGTTGAACAGAGTGTTGTGTAAACAACTCCTGAATGATAACAGCCCTAACTTGTTGAAGAGGATTGAATCAATCACCAAAAAGCTCCTTTAACTGGGTTACTGACTGTAGTAGTTCACTCGCCTCATTTCCATGCAGGAAACATGGGTTGAATGCTCACTACTCAGTGATGGTGTGAATGGGAGTGTCAATATGTGTTCTCTACAGTATATGTGCCCCGCGCTTGAATGGTGACCAGTCCAGGGCGTAGTCTACCTTTCACCCGAACCCAGCTAGGATAGACCCTGTGACCCTGTACAGGATAAGTAGATGAATGGGGGCATGGAACTCTTTATGGCTAAAATGCCAATTATCACAACGACTGGGTAGCATCTTGTCTGCAAATCATCTTTGACAAAGTTTATTATTTTATGGTGCCAGTAGTGATTTGAAGCTGTGAAAATGAGCAGTTTTTTGTTGCAGTCACTGAGTGACTGATTTTATAATCATCTCAATACAAAAAACACTAGTCACTTTTTAAATGACAGCAGTGATTTGAAGAGTGATGATTTTGTAAGACTTTACATGAGCTCACTGGAAAGAGAAAATCTGTAGATTTGCGTGACAGGTCAAAATGTGTTCAAACATACCATTCTCTGTGTGTAAAACCTCCACCCTAACATGCAGGAAATGCCATGAGCACTTCTGTTTCGAAAGGCAACACAATGGTTTTAGGAAGCAAGGCAGGAATTAGAGGCAGGGGCAATATTTAAAAAAAAAAAAAAAAAACTTTGAAGTTTGGTATGGAAAAAAAGGATAATGCTTAACATGACTGGTTTTATCATTTCTAGTTGTTTTCCCGCTGTTGCTTCTGATAACATAATTTATGTGTAAGGGTTTGACACTGTGGGAGAAACAGAATTCAAGACCTAAAAAAAAATATTAAATACACCTCCTTGTCCCCCAGAAAATTATGTTTTCTCCACTTGTGAGGAGACACCAGCAGACAGGCATCTCATGTGCACTGGCAAGTTCCTAACGTCAATTTGACAGAGAGAGTAGGACAGCTACACAGTGACTCAGCATGCAACTACAACAATGTAGCTCCAGCCATTTTCCTATAAACCTATCAACATCAAGAAGAATACATATCAACTACCCCTGAAAAGAAACAGCACACTCTGTGCCTAAAAGCCCAACAGTCTAATTCAATTTCTTGTCTACTTTATGAGCTCTTAAACCTAGGAGAGCTTGAGGACATGGAGAGACATCTATGCTTCTTCTATCAATGCATTCTGAAGAAACCAGAAAATTAGCCATCTGTATCAAGTAGATTGAAATTATACATCACTGGGATAGGATCTGGCGGCACAGTGGAGCAGCTGTAAACGGTTGGCCTCAAAGTTCTGAGAACCTGGGTTCAATCCCGGCCCTGCCTGTGTGGAGTTTGCATGTGCTGCCCATGCCTGCGTGTGTTATCTCTGGGCACTCCGGTTTCCTCCCACATCCCCAAAACATGCAACATTAATTGGACACTCGAAATTGCCCCTAGCTGTGATTGTGAATGCGGCTGTTTGTCTCTATGTGCCCTGTGATTGGCTGACAACAAGTTGAGGGGTTACCCTGTCTCCTGCCCGTTCACAGCTGGGATAGGCTCCAGCACTCCCATGATCCTTGTGAGGATAAGCAGCTAAGAAAATGGATGGATGGATGGATGGATGGATGGATGGATGGATGGATGATGGATGGATGGATGGGATAGGATCTGCCATCTAAGATTTTGAGAGAAAATTAATGTTTTCATTTGTTTGTGTAGTGATGGAGGACATTGCTCTGACATTGCAAGAGATTCAATTCTAGCAGGAAGGACAGGAGATGAGCCTCTTGAAACAAAATAGTAAATCTCTTTTCGTTCACAAACCTCGCAAATTTCCTGTAAGTCTTGAATCACACTATTATCAACATGTCTTGTGCTCAAATCTGCTGGCAAAAAGACAACGGAGTTCAAAATGTTTAATAGTATAGTACAATATACATGTCAGTGACACATGGCAGACACCTAAAACAGTAAAATACTTTTGTAGGCCTAGGACAGGCCCGGCTGTGTAAACAGTGCATTCCTGAACACTACAGAGCACAGGGAAAACAATTTCTGGTGTGTGTGTGTGTGTGTGTGTGTGTGTGTGTGTATGCGTGTGCATGTCCGAGTGTGTGTGCATGCCCTTGCATTCTAAGTTTGCATTCAATATGGTTGCTTAAATTTATGATCCACTTCGTTTGTGTGGTTCTTACCAGATTCACACGGCCTCCATCAAGACCTACTACAGTCAGTCAAAATGATCCTGAGTGGGGGGTAGTGGAGGGAGGATGACAAGTCCTACAGTATTTGTGTCAAGTCATAATGCTGCTTGGCACCATTTCCAGACTGGACTTGTCATGGTGGCCACTACAGTAGTGACACACATCCCCCATTCAGTGGACACCGCATTTGTTGCAGCTGTCACCTAATATGTAGAAACCCATGAGCAGGCAGCAATGACGGCAGAGCTTTTACATGCAAAATTGTGCTTTAAGTCAAAGGTTTAAGTCTGATTTGAAACATCGTCAAACCGAAGCAGTCTACACAAGAGCCTTTCTTTTAACACAAAACAACAAGAAAAAAAAACTAATAATAACAATAATATTTTTTTCAAAATAGGACCCTGAATGAGCAAACATTTGAAAGTTGATCTCAAGGGGAAGTTTGTATAATACTGTTGCATGCATGATTAGTTTTCAGTCTGGGCATGCATCAGGGTGTCTCAGAATGAAACAATTTTTTAAAAGACAAATTATCTTCCCAAAAACTACAATGGTAAATGATAGTTTTGGGGGTTTTTTAATGCTGCTGAAATCATGACAAATAAGGCCCACCCTGATTATTTTTTCTTTTTTTCTGCTTTTAACTCAGTATTGTTATAATTTATGTTCTTCTTTCTCTATTATATTTTTTTTCTCTACTCTGTGATACAGAACCCCCTGGGTCTGTCTTAAATTGAGCTTTCGATTTAAATTATAATTGGTTTAGAAACCCAATCCAAATTTCATTAAGTTTCACATGGGTGTCATATCCCTTTTGCCAAACCAATGAAGAATACATTTTTCAGCATATGAACCGTCATTTGGAATTGTGCCAGGACAAGCTCCATTTCTGCACGCTTCATCTCGACATGGGTGTGGTATTTATATTATCATTTGCGTACGGCAAAAATATGGGGGGGAGAGAGCTCCAATGGGACAGAAATCTTGCAAGAGTTGTTTTTAATCAGGTTTAAAAAAACGTGAAAACAATTCCAATTACTATGCAGAATAGATGACAGACCTCAATTTTGCAGGTCTGCTGAAAATGAGCCCTTCTCCTGTCAATCAAATATACATTGACATTCACTGTAGTCAACTACTGTCTGAAAAGGTTAATAAATAAAAAACATTGTTGTGTTTGTTGTAATTATGGATTAATACACTCAACAACTCTGAGCAAACCATATCTGTTTTAAAGGACATTGTTGCAATGGTGTGAGCTGTTTAGCTCCTTAACTCACCAGCTCGCAAGCTAGATCATTACCAAACGAATAAACCGTGAACTTTCCTTGTGTCTTTGTTGCGTGAATCTACACCAGAGGAGGGTCGAGTAACCAAGCCAGAGTATTGTTTCTTCTGAATAATATGATTAAAGTAAAAGTAAAAAGTAGTGCTCCAAATAATTACTAAAGTAGGAAAGTACTGGGTTACTAGTGAGTAACTGATTTGTTTTAGATGAGAGTATGAATGCCAAATAATTCAATATTGCTGAACAATATCACTTAATCTGAAACAAATACTTGTGTAAAATAAAAGTTTTGTCATCTAAATTAAGGCAAATTAAGCTCCAAGAAATTGTCTTATATTACCATATATTCTTTCAACTCGTTAAACACCACAATACTTTAGGCTCACCAGTCGAAATAAAAAAACAGGAACAAGGCTGAAGTGGATATAAAACATCCAAACACTATTGTTCAAATGTTCTTGTTTCTGTGTTGTAAAATAATTTAGACCTAAATAAATAATTTTAGATTTTTTTTCCTACATTAATGTAACTGTGAACTTGTACAACTCAAATTCTTTATTTTTGAGACTTTTTGAGAGGGGAGGTGAAAATAACAAAAATGTAATTCAACTGAAATTGGCATTTAACTTGCGCCTTTCTTGGCCAGGTCGCCAATGCAACAGATCCTCTGTTTTAACTGGATGTTTACCGGTCAAATAAAGCTTAGATAAATAGATTGAAATGGATCTGGTTGCACAAGGATTCACTTCCTTTTATAACTGGCAAGTGGCTGTGTTCTGAAGTACCAGATCACATTCAAACTCAAGATCAATGAAATTCCACATACACCTGCCACTATTTCAATGTTTAAATGAAAAAAAAAAACAACCACACAAACTTACAGAAACATAATTTGCTTTAGCCACTAAAATGAAGAATGAAGCGCTTTGTTGAGCTGATGTATTGATAAAGAGTGTGTGTGTTTATAAGAAAGCAAGCGAGCGAGATGCCTGTTTTATAGTCCAGACTATATGCATAGCCAATACAACAGCAAAATCATCTAGAACTTACCACAAGGTATTTTCAAAATTTACAAGAGGGCTGAAATATCAAAGTTTGGCCAAAATATGCTGCATGTTAAAGCTCTTCTTTTTCATAGATTGTAATACAAACACGATTCGTGCGCGGCTGTCCCAACTCACTTTACAGTAATTGGCCCAGGAAGCTATACAGAAGACTGTGTTTGAATATGTGACTTTTTTGTGTTGTTTGATGGGTGAACAGGAGTCAAAAATCACTTAGTAATCACAGAGGATTGGAATAACAGTGCCCAACGCGGAAGTCAAAAACGAAAGTCTAAAAATGGATCGCGCATGCAATTACTGATCAACAAAAGCAGCGATCAATATGTAGATTGTAACAGTAAAAGTACAACTTCTTCTTAATATAAATACAATTTATCCAGTCTGTAATAACTATTGTGTGCATTGTATTTATCAAACGATAAGTCAATACAGGAATTATCGTGGAAAGCCTATGTGTGTCACATAACCAACACCGGTGGAGCACCACAGAGTAGTAGCATTTGTGCTATATTAAATACTTCACTAAACATATGAGGATGAAGGGTATTCAAAAGATGGTTTCATTCTACAACAAAATTATATATATTTTGATTGTTTCTTAATTAATTTATTTTGTGCAAACAGTACTCCCAGCCACAAAAAAAAAAGAAAAAAAATTCAAGGAAACATTTTGTATGTCGATATGCCAGACCTTGGGTTTGGGACAAATTATTAATTTACAGTTAAAAAATCAAATGTTAGCATGATTTCCGAAAGTACAGTACGTGAGTTCAGATTCAAGTGACAATTCCCACAGAGGGCTGACTACTATCATGAAATCCCAAGTAGTGACATTAACAAATGCTGCTTTAAGGCACTACCCATTATTGCGATGCCCAAAGCATTGACAAAAGATCCCTACCAGTGACCTCAATCAAAATTCCATTAAGACGCCATCCTTTTCCTGTCTTGTCTAATTTGACATTGCTTGTCTAATTAAGAATCCCTCACTAAACTGTCACAGTTTACACACACACACACACACACACACACAATGCATAGGTTTATTATAACCTGAGATTTTTTTTTTAAGTGAGTTAAGTGCTTAAAACCCTTTCATTTTCCCAAAAATGAATGATGCACCTTTTAATCCGAAGTAACTTTAGTGTGCATCGAAATGTAAAATCTGTAAAAATGTTTTTTTGTTCGGCTTTGGAAAAGTGCTCTGCATGATTGACTGTCGGACTATTTTCTGCTTACACGTGGACATAATACTCACACAACATACGATGGCAGCAACAAACCAATTAGATAACATTACGTAATATGCACAATACGTACACTGGCAGCGATAAACCAATTAGAGAACATACATGATACGTACACTACGTACGCTTACCTCTGCCTCGCCTACCGTAGGTATGCTGCAAAACAACATTTGTGGCTACCAGTTAAGTGGTTGTAAATGAATGAAGAATTCAACATCAATGAATCTATGGTTTGAAGGTGGAGGAATCAAGAAAATGAACTGTACCAAGTTAAGAAGACGAAACGAGAGTTTCCGTGGGAATAAACCCAGGTGGCCACAGTTAGAAGAGGTACTTGAACAATGGATTATCGAACAAAAAAGAACCATGTGAAAGTTTCCACAGTCATCATTCAACTAAAGGCAATAGCGGTAGCCCAAGACATGAAGATCGAACACTTTCAAATAGGTCCGCCTTAGTGTTTTCGTTTTAAGAAAAGGTGTCATCTCTCCATCCACGCAAGGGCTACAGTGGTGCAGAAACTGCCAACAGATTCCAAAGAAAAGATTGATTAAAAATGTGAGTGTATTGTTAAATAGTAGAATAAAGTAGAATTCAACTAGGTTTTGCATCCATTACCTTTTTTTATATGGTATGTTTTAGCAGGTGCTCTATAATACGGTGCATCTCAGGTATTTAAGTACAGAAATAGACCCCATAATTGAGACTGCGCTCTCTAACCCGGTGCGCTTTATGGTGCAAAATATGCAACATCTTAAATCCTTTTTTGTTCCTCAAAATCCCTTAGTAGTGGAGAGTAACCTGTGATGACGGAACCATATCCCCACTGATGTCAGTAGAAATTAGCCATTTGTTGCCTTGACAGTTTCTAGAAAAATCTAGAGGACACATATTCCTGTAATAAAGTGCTGTCACTTCTTCCATATTCCCAATTTGCACAGACTAGATATGATTATTATTTGATTGATGGGTCTTCTTAGATCAGGGTTCTCCCACAATGAAATATTTAGCTTGAGTGAGGTTGGCTGGCTGTCAGAAACAAATCTCAATGGTCAACTTGTCATCCTGGACGTTTATATAATATTCAGACACTACCCATTTCTATCGCCATCCGAGCTGGCAGGCCCAAACGGATGGTAAGGGTCTGCTGGGAACATCTGGCAGAATCCGCTGTCAGGAGGAGTTTCAATTCCGACATCCACAGAACTTCACCTATGTCTTGGGACAGGCGGGGTACACTGAGTTCGAGTGTAATCCCTCCATGGCTCCAGAGATGAGGCAGCCAACTGGAGCTGTGGCCATAATAAGGTGGTCAGTGCCTGGCATGGGTGAAACCCTCAAACCTCTTGGTGGACACCAGTCGTAAGGGATTCCATCAAGATGAAGAAACACTCCAATTGGGCCCTTTTGGCCTGTGGCACTCCTGAAGCAGTTGATATATACCAGCTGACCAAGCAGAATTCAGCTTTGGTGGTCGCAGAGGCAAAACCTGGGCATTGGTGGAGTTTGGTGAGGTCATGGAGAATGACTTTCAGGAAATTGTGGTCCACCATTCAATGTCTCAGCAAGGGAAGGCAGTGCACCATTAACAATGTGTATGGTAGGGACGGGGTGCTGCTGACCTCGACTCAGGGTGTTTTGAGTCAGTGGGAAGAATATTTTGAAGATCTCAATTCCACTCACATGCTTTCTTATGAGAAAGTCTGGGGATTCTGAGGAGGGCTCTCCTATCTCTGGGGTTAAAGTAACCAAAGTGGTTAAGAAGCTCTTGGTGGCAAGGCTCCGGAGGTGGATGATATTTGCCCAGAGTTCCTAAATGATCTGGCTTGTTGAGCTGTCTTGGTTGACACACCTCTGCAACATTACATGAACATCTGGTACAGTGCCTCTGGATTCGCAGACTGTGCTGGTTTTTAAGACGGGGGACTGAAGAGTCTGTTCCAACAACAGGGGGATGACCCTCCTCGGCCTCCCAGGTAAGATCTATTCAAGGGTGTTGGAGAGGAGGGTCTGTAAGGAAGTCGGATCTCAGATTCAGGAGGAACAGTGTGGCTCACATCGTGCCAGTGGAACAGTGTACCAGCTCTATACCGTCGGTAGTTCCTCGAGGACGCATGTGAGTTTTCCCAACCAATCTACAAGTGTTTTGTAGACTTGTAGAAGGCTTTTGATCATGTCCCTCAGGAAGCTCTGTGTGAGGGGGCAGGGGGAGCATCGGGAGTATCCCCACGATTGAGTCTGTTTAATCCTTGTACAACCAGTGTCAGAGTTTGGTCCTAATTGCTATCAGAAAATTCCTTTTCGTTGAGGGTTGCTCTCCGCCAAGGCTGCCCCACCGATTTTGTTCATAACGGTTATGGACCTGATCAAAATTGAGGTTGATTATGTGATTTTCAACTAGTAGCATATTGTTAAACAAAATGTAGGTTCATGCAATCATTCACTGTCACGCAAGCACATGAACATTTCCTGCAGTCTAAATGGCACAAATGCTCTGGTGAAATGAACATCTCCATCACACGCACTTGTGTGTGTGTGTATGTATGTGTACATATGGAGTAGAGAGAGAGAGAGAGAGAGAGAGAGAGAGAGAGAGAGAGAGAGAGATGTTAAAAGACCTATTCAGCCTTCGTTTTTCAGAATACATATCTAGTGGAAGGACTGTTACTGCGCTAGTTAAGGCTAATGAAAAAAAATCTGCCATTATGAATTACAATTAATTCAAGAAAAAATTTCATCCAAAATAGAAGAAACCTATTGAACTTCAATATTAAAACGAGCCCATCATTTCATTTTTTAAATATACCCAACAGAGGCCTAAGCACATCTCTGACTTTTCCAGTAGTTGAGCTAATAGAAAGACTTGGACAAATTACCCCATGCTGCCATGCACACACGCAAGCGTGTTTTCTGAGAGCATACCCACATGATCCAATTCCTGACTTGACATGGTACAAAGAACAGGAATGCTCAGACCTTGTGACAGTGCACGCAGTCAGAGGCTGCGAAGCAACCACTCCTCCTAATGTAAATGTTTTTCAGGTCTAGGTACTTAAAGGTGGAATATACTATTTTCACACTGCTTAGTTGGATTTTAATGTACCCTCACTTCACTCGCTGGCCCCACTACTTCACATCCCTCCATAAAGAAATGTCCTCAGCTCACAAAGCTGGGAAAAAAAGATCCAGGAAGGGACCAGTGCGCTCCACTTGCCTTGCCACCACAGAGTGCACCTTAGTCAGCCGCAAGCGTGTCAGCAGGCCACAGGGATTGCTCCGGAGTAAGGGATGGGTGGGCCGTGCTCACCTGGCTGTCTCAGAGTGCACCTTGCCCGCCCATGAGTGTGCAACGTTACCGTTAACAGCACACAAAAGCTACTACATTGCTAGGATGACTTATTCATGATTGATTGTTGCCAAACACAAATTGTTACCAAATTGATGTCACGTAGAATCAATTAAATACTGTATATAAAAGACATTATCAGCTCATCTGACAACACACTGGGGATGGTGATGTCAACACAAGTGGTTTTCCACTTCATTCAGCCATCCACGTATCAGACACTACCATGTCTACATGTTTAGCCTTGATTTGTCTCGTTACCTGGAATATTAATTTTTTTTTAACTTTTGTTAATAACCTTAGTTAAATAATTCCCCAGGGAACTATAAGTCTCCTTGCTTTTACAGTCTCTGATAGACTACTCTTGTCACCAGTTGTAAAATAATCAAAATTAAATTAAAGGCTTAACATGGGGCCAAAGGTCATACAGTTTTATCATATATGGTGAAAAACTTTTTTCTGTTGTTTCTTTATAAACAGAAAACTACATTTAAGTGGTTCCTAGTTAAGTATGAACATCTGCAGATTTCAGAGGATGTGATGCCTGCAAAAGAACTAAACTTCTTCAATATTACATTTCTCTTTGCATGGGTTAATATGACAAGAATCAAAATATGAAGACATTAAACTGAGCCTTAAGATTAGAATATTCATTATAAGGGTTTATATGACAGGAATCAAAATTTTAAAGCCAAACTAAGCAGTTTTTTTACTCACAAAAACCTTCTGTTATTACCGTTACTATGAGCATGTTTTTGGTAGCATTAAACAAAACTTCAAGCTATGATAGATTTCCGCACTAATCTCCTCTGTCCATGCGAGTGGAACATTCAACATATTGAAATGTGCACCTCTGGAGGTTGCAGGGTTAAGTCTGCAAATTTTGAGAATCTTCATACATGTGAGCAATGGGATTATGTAATGTAGAAACAACAGGAATCGATAGAGTACAACTCGGAAAAGACTGAGTATATTTGTCAACAGGGCTTCACTGATATGAAGCTTATGAGTTTCATTTCCCTGTGTGTTTCATAGACGAGTTCTTGTTTGAGTGTACAGTTTTATTTTTTATCCCATTAGCTTTTAGATGAAGAGAATACCCACTATGATTATGTCAGAATATAGCTACTTGGTCTAAATAAGTCTCTAAACTGAGCCCTTCTTTTAAGTTTTTGTGTGAATATGAAATATATTTAAGGACACCCCACAATGCCACTAAACCAGTATGCAGGAAGAGGAAATGGAACTCAGTGCCTCTATTCTCACCATTGGAAATTAGTTTGGCATTCTCCTCCTCTGACATAGTAACTACAAGTGCCATCCGTGACCAACTGTACAATACAATCAAGCTCTAATTGAGCTAATTGGGAAAAGAAAGTCAATTCTTCAGCAAACAGGCGCCTCATATACATCTTGGAAAAATGTGCCGCATGAGTGTAAGAGCATTTGATGGTCTTTTGAAATGTGAGCATCCCTCTGGTATACTGAATTTCAACGGAGAGCTTAAAATTAAGTGCCGACACACTAGAGACAATTTCCTCCTGAGGTAGGTAAGGCGCTTAGACTTAACACATCTCACGTTTCTCACTTTTGTTCAAATGCTCACATAGTATCAAATATAGAACTAAAGTCAGAGATCCTTGCTGAAGCCAAGCTATAAGTAAGAAACGAGGGGTCCTTGAACTGCGGTCAACGGATACAAAGGTGGAAGAATTCTTTGGGGAAAGAAAGGGTGTATGGCTTCCTCCTGTGAGAAAATGAAATAATCACTTCCATATGCAAACTCTGCTAAGAACACTTGCACAAATCCACACGAGTAACATTAATGAAATAGTCCAGAGCTCTCTAATTAGCCAGCCACAATTTTAGGAGAAAAAGACAATTTAGCTTTCAGGATGTTTATGAGATATCACACATCACACTATCATGGGAAAACAGTTCCATCAAGCTGAGGCCTCTTGATTCCCAGTCAGTCATAAGGGTCGACTGTTTGGAGTTACATTAAGATAACTCGTATTTTTGTTCGTGTAAGAATGGTGACGTGTCAAATATTGAAGTTAATACACACACCACACACAAAGATTCCTTCCAGGCAAACAAGCTTTGACATTGCAATTTACAGCAGCCGAGTAATCATAATCATTCATTTCACTTTGGAGTGATTTTCAACAGCATTCCACACTTGAGAGTCCAATAACACACAATACAAAAATGATGTTGGTACAATATATGATATTAGCTCTTTTCAGTGTGAATAGTCATTGTTGTGATTGTGTGTTTTCTCCAGATTCTTTCCAGTCTTTCAGGTTATCACTTTAGGAGAAACATTGTTTCCACTAAGCGTTTTAGTCCAATGCAAAGGATCCAGAAATATCCAGTGCAAACCCTCGCACTATTTAGTATCCCTTCTTTTAGTTGCTATACCCTTAGGATTGGGTGGAGCTAGATCAGGGGTCAGCAACCTTTAATACTCAAAGAGCCATTTCGACCCAGTTTCCATTGAAAAGACAACACTGTGAGCCGCAAACACTTGTTGACATCGGAAATGGAGATGTTAGCCTGTATATTTTTTTTTTCCATACACCTTCTGTGTGTGTGCGTATATATATATATATATATATATATATATATATATATATATATCCATGCAGTCTATCCATTTTTTAGAAAATGTCATTTTATTCATTAAATGAACACATTTTTAACTCTTACCCTCCCAAAAAAATAAAATAAAATCACTGAGTTGAAGGTCTCTTTCAAATGAATTAAAAAGCTGAACTTAAAGTGGGGGTGACATCCCTATAAACATTCTAAAATAGATATTGTAATGAAAAATACATATAAGAGTATTCACTTCAATGTCTATACGAAAAAAAAAATGTGAGCGGATCATGCGTCATCCATGCACAAAGTTGCGCAAAATTTAGTGTCCCTCGACATCCAAGTGGTCGCCATATTAGTCACGTCATCTCTCCTTGACGTCATCGTCACTTCCACCGTTGAAAACGCGCAGTGCCTGCTACTATGGAAGCCGTACAACAGAGATATTCGAATTTTTTCAACGCCCCTTCTGACAGGGAAGCTCTTTTCGAAAAGGACAACACCACACAACCGAGTGAAGTTACCGGGGAATATTACACTATTGCTTCGAGCCATATTCAGAAGATATGCCATCACGGCCAAATCTCATCTCGTTCGATCCACTTCCACGGCGGAGATGAGCCATTGCGGCTCATCGCAGCCGGCCGGTGTGGCTTATGACAGAGCCGAGCAGTGCTGCTTTGTGTTCACAGTTGAGCCAGCGCGCTTCATGCTCACACGCGACTAAGTAACGCATTCTCGGTTGGGTTCTTCAGAGCCGCCCCCGTCGCAAAGCCCGACACGCAGTCTTCGGGGAGGATATGACCGCCGAAAGCGGCGCCTCAGCCGGTGTGGCTGAGTTTCGGCCCGCCGTGCTATATAAGGAGGGGGTGGAGCCGAGTTATGTTGTAGGCTGAGTGAGACATTGTTGGCTGGGCAACGCCCACATCGACACATTTCATACACGGATCTTTTGTCACGTTATGAGAGACACCGATTACGTGGTCCGCCCCAAACTATTATTTTTTTTAGTAGCTGTATGCGCACATCAACACATATCATACGCGGATCTTTTGCTACGTTATGAGACAGACCGATTACGTGGTCCGCCCCAAACAATTTTTTATTAGCTTTTTACACACCTACCTGTTATTTGGAACCCACGAAGCTCTTGTCCTCTGCAATCCATTTTTCACAACAAACATGGTCTCTTTCAAACTTATGAAGGGTAATTCCATTCTCCCGAGTGTTCAAGCAATGTCCAGCAATGCAATGAGCCGGCATTTTGGCTAACATGAAGGAACAATGAGCTACCTCCGCGGAGGTAAAACTAATGGAAACAAACGAGTCCACGAGGGGGCGCCACTGTCCTTTACGTCACTTCCTGCTACTTCTCGACAAATTCCTGAGAGGATTTTCATGGCGGGAGTTACAAAAAGCTGTATGCGTCAAAATCATGTTTTGTGGTGAAAAAACACATGGGACCATATTGGCTGTGGGTTTTTCCATTAATAATATACCAAAAATCATTCCTTTGACGACACTTGAGCTTTAAATTATCGCTCTAGCTGACAAAAATCCCGTGAGCCCTCATCGTTTGGGCTTTCGTCGTGTAGCAGAGCCTTGACGTGAATTTAAAATATTGTAAGGTCTGTAATTATGAGTGTAGCCCTTTAAGAGCGCAGGGAGGTGGTGTAATGTAGACTATGGGGACCACCTTATTATTTTTGCAGAGTTCAGTCTGTTGCCAGAATGTTAATTAAAAAAGCAACAACAACAAAAACAGCGGTGACTCCTGTTCTTCAATTGCCATTACCGAGTGTATTACAATACAATGGGAAAAAAAGAGCACTATTTCATTGAACAATGAAAATAAATATTTGCAAAATAACTGCCTGAATATTTATTTTAATGGTTAATGTGACTTCTGCTCCTTCACCTCTGCAATGCATCCAGAGTCTGCAATTCAGGGCTGTAAGAAGTTACTTTGATCTTTATGCAGGACTGTACGCTGCCATCTGTGACGCGTGTTAGCATCTCGGAGCATGACGTATATTTTGAGTGATGAAAAATAATACTATAGACATATTTTACTTTAATATTTTGAGATCACAATCATCTTACAATTTAAAACTTCAATAAAAATAAACAAACAAATAAAATACTTTTTTCAGATATTGTGCAGTTTTGGTGTCGCTGGGCTTTCCATGCATGTCGGCTGTCAAATCTACTTGCTGACACGTCAAGTGTTCCCAAAGGTCTCTGAAGTAGGTGAACGGTGATCAGCGAAATTGTACGAGGTTTGAAGAAAGAAGTTCAAAACTTTGACTTAAGAGGACATGAAACAGGTTTTTGAAACAAATAGACTTCAATTGGACACTTATAATGTATGTTACCAAGCCACACAGAGCCGCAGGTTGCTGATCCCCGAGCTTGACTAACTGCTGTTGATTGACTGGAAGACAAAGATTTTCCACCTTTATCTATGTTCTAATTTAATGAGTGAAAGTATAAAAAGACATGTACTGACAGCACACTATACTGTGCAGGAACACATTTATTTTATTGGTTTAATTAATTGGCAAACTACTGACTCTAGTATAGCATGATGTGACATTTACTTTTCTGACAGTTATCATAATCCTACATAACCTGCTAGTATCAGATGCAAGCCTGAAACTTAATCCAAACTATACATTGGTGAGCTGTACCACTCGATGTAAACGTGGCACTTGATGAAAAACTTCTACCAGTAATGCAGAGGTGAATCTGAAGCGTTGGAATCGCTTTACAGGGACAAAAACAAACCATAAAAACAGTAGGGACTAAAATAAGACATAAAAACAGTGTGTTGGTGTTAAAATCTTATGTATGTAAAGTATGTATGATCACGACATGAACATATTCTTGCAAATGCGGCCCAATTTATCCATATTATCACATATGCACATAACTGCGAAACCCTCACATGGAGATAAGTCACTCTGCACGTCAGCATACCCAACTGCATCATCTTGGTAAATAGCTCTGTAAAATCAAATCACATTAAAACTAACTTCTCCTTGATTAAGTCCTCAGTAGTCCCCAAAGTATGTGTGTGGGACTGAACATCACACTTCGACACCTCTCTGAACACAGCTGGCAGTCAGCAAGAGTAGACCTTCCTGAATATAGTGAGCAACTACAGATGTATTCCCTCTTCACATTTCACTTGATTAAAGTGATAAAACAGTACAAGTTCTGGGTAAAATTAGGTCAACGTGATTTTACAGATGGCCATCGTAGTCGAGCACATTTTGCCAATTAAAAGTGATTGGGGAAGGAAATTCCCAGACAACATGAATTATTGAAACTTTGAAGTAGAATGACATCACGTGATGTTGTACGGCATTGACACCCAACATTCCAAGATGGGCCCTACAAAAGATGCAGCTCAGAGCCATGATTGGCAACATGTGGAAGGGGACGTTTTCTCTTCCCAGTGTACAGTGGCTGTTTACAGTCATCACTAACTGATGAGGATAAACACACAAAGTAATATATTGTGAATTGAAAGCAACTACATTAAAAACTTTGCAGGACATTACTTTTAAAACTGGGATGAACGTAAAGGTCAAATCTAATAATTCATCAATAAAGGTGGCTACATTTTTAAAGTGCCTCAGAGGTTTGTGTAATATTTTTCAAGGAGAAGTAATACATTCATACATAAAACTTATTGTGTTTCATTGAGGACAATGTGCTGGCTCTGCAACATCATTAAAGGTATGAGTAGGAATATTCATTAGTAGACATTAGGACCAGTCAAACCGCACAATGACAAAATGTTTTTGTCCACAGAGGAGTTTGTATTTTCACTGGATATAATATTGTATAATGTTTTTATATTATAAAATAATTTATTATTGTGAATCAGGAAGCCAGTATCTATTGAACATGCATTTTTCCTTGAAAGCTTGAGGAAAATGTATAGAAAGTTCTCATCATCTTTCACACAATGTTGGAAAAACAAAGCTTTTCAATCAATCTGCTAAAATTAAATCTGGCGAGACCAGATTTGAACCTGGATCCTCAGAGCTGTGAAACAGCTGTGCTCACTAGACACCCACCGCTCCACTTGTTCACATCCATCCCTCCATTTTGTGAAGCGCTTATCAAGGGCCACTGGAGCGGTGGAGCCAAGCCCAGCTATCTTTGGGCAGGGGGCAGGGTACCCCCTGAACTGATTGCCAGGGGACATAGAAACAAACACTCGTGTTCACATTCACACCTACGGGCAATTTGGAGTCTTCAATTAACCGACCATGCATGTTTTAGGATTGTGGGAGGAAACCGGATTGCCTGAAGAAAACCTACGCAGGCACTGGGGAGAACATGCAAGCTCCACACAGGTGGTGCCAATTTGAACCCCAGACCTCAGAACTGTGAGGCAGACACTGTAGCAGTCACCCATTGTGCCGCCAATCCAGATTGGAAATCCGTGCATCCCTTGAGCAGTTTGCCATGCTACGCTAGGAACCTGTCAGTGTGGCTCAGTGTCAAACCCACTTGGCCCTGCTGGGTCAAGATGACCATGAACACACTACCCTGCTTTTCTCTATTGTCATTAGCCCCTTGTTTTAAAAAAAAAAAAAAATTTTTTTAAAAACTTGTCTTAGCTAGCTATGAAAAAGAATGCCCTAACCAAACATGAAAAGATGAAACAGATGACAGTATTTGTGTAAACAATTTCACAGACAATGCGTCCTGAAAAGCACAGGTCAGATTTAAAAATGTAGAACATTTCAGGCGATTATTATTTTCTCTGATCATGCCAAGTTTAACTTAAACATGCACGATGGAACACTTGGGTAAAAGTTAGAACTGTACGTCACAGCTGAGATGGTCCGGGTTCAGATCTCTGCTCAGAGCGCCTCGGTGTGATGTTGGTATGTTCTCTCTGTGCTTGCATGAGTTTTATCTGGGTACTCTTGCTTCCTCCCACATATCAAAAAGCATGCATGTTAGGCTACCTGAAGAGTCTAAATTGTTCAATAAATGTGCTTGTTTTTTTGTCTATATGTGGCTTCCAATTGGTTGGCAACCAGTTCAATGGTCCACCACACCTCTTGCCCCAAGTCACCCACGATACCCAGTAAAGACAATGGATCAACGGATCATGAAAACAGTATAACATTTTGGCAGCTTATTTGCTCTGAGCATGCTAAATTTACTCAAAAAAAAAGGAGATGGATCCATGTATTCTCTTTCCTTTTACTATGAGTATAACATGCAGTTAAGGATCAACCTGAATGGCAAATAAAAAAGCAATATAACTTGACTTAGTAATCAAGGATGTACTTATCATTAGGCAAACATAGGCAATCAATTGCCTGCAGCCCAAAGATTTCCTGGGGCCCTCAAGTGTATCACCAATACTGAATAAGAAAGTTTTCTTCTGTTGTAAGTACGGATGAGCAACTCCCAATACTGTACCATGAATCAGTATCAGGCCAATGCTGGCCTATATTTCAAGGCATAAGGCACACATTTGACACATGACCAATCATCAGCTGTACTCACACTGGTTTGATGTGGGGAAAAAAAGAAGTTACCAACATCTTTGGTTTTAAAAGCAATCATCATTTTAGTCTTAATTTACTACTTAGACTGCAGATTCAGGAGGATGACTTTAACATAAACCTGTCGACGCAGTTGTGGGGAAATTAACCAGCTACCTCACTGGAGCAGTGAAAAGGAGAAAACGAGAGGAAAATAAACTACAAAGATTTTTTCACAGTGATGAATGTTACATATGTTGACTTTTGCCCAATTAAAAGCACAACAATGGTCCACTTGTTGGATGATAATCAATCAGGATTTCACTTCTTTTCTCAAATTTCAAACAAAAACATTTCAATTGATGATCGACATTTTAAATATCCATCCATCCATTTTCTTAGCCACTTATCCTCACGAGAGTCGCGGGGGAGTGCTGGAGCCTATCCCAGGTGTCAACAGGCAGGAGGCAGGGTACACCCTGAACTGGTTGCCAGCCAATCGCAGGGCACATAGAGACAAACAGCCGCACTCACAATCATACCTTGGGGCAATTTAGAGTGTCCAATTAATGTTGCGTGTTTTTGGAATGTGGGAGGAAACCCCACGCAGGCACGGGGAAAACATGCAAACTCCCCACAAGGCGGGTCCGGGATTGAACCCAGGACCTCGGAACTATGAGGCCAACTCTTTACCAGCTGAGTCACCCTGCCGCCCACATTTTAAATATTTGTTGCTAAATATTATTCATTACAAGTGTAGCATATCAGTGGTTGTTTAACTAGTACTAGTATTAGTAACAGAACACCAAAGCAGGCCAAAGTGTCCTAAAGTACATACTCATGTAGTGTTCAAATTAATCTAAAGAACAGAACTTGAGAAAATGTATTTAGTTAGATGTGAATGTGAATGTGAAGGGTCCCCACGAGTGAGTTTGCCTTGGGAACCCCCAATGACTAAGCTACACTTCTGCGAGTAATTAAACTACTCCTTGACAATAAACGAGGGCATTTCTCATGCAGGGTTGACTTTAAATGTCTATTGTTATGTCCGATGTGAAAAACAATACTCGAAGTAGGGAGAGAAACGCATTTTGTCAAAACAAAGAGCAGTGCGGTCACTTTGTGAACTGAGCAAAAGGGAGTGCTTACCTGGCCTTACGGCTTTTAACCTGACGGGACCTTTGCAGCTCTTGATGAATGTCAGCACATCGTACAGGGGTAATCCTGATATGGGAAGCTCCTCCACCTCTAAAACAAGCTCTCCGTCATTTAAGCATCCACTGTTGTAAAGCACTTGATTCTGCTTGATTTGCCCGATGAAAGCGAACTCTCCGTTCTCCGCGCCGCCGCGCAGTGGCACGTTCAACTCCCCGCGGGCATCTTTGGACACCGAGCACTCGTTCAGCCGAGAGGTCCAGTGGTTCTTCCTCAACGCGGGGTTGGACATATTGGGATAGAAACACAAGAGCGAGAGCGAGAGAGCGAGCGAGCGGGCGGCGAATGGTGCCGCTGGCGTGTGTTAGAACAGTCGCAAAACACTGTCTTTATTTCCCAGGGAAGCGCAGCAAACTTTCTGTTGCTTCCACAGAAACATGAGCGCCTCTGACAGTTTGGTGCCGCACGCAGCGAGGAATCAAGCCATTCCCGTCCACCTGGAAGTCATTTCTCACGGCGTGTTTATTCTTCTGTCTTCTTTAACCAGGTCATATTAACGTGACTTCTGCTCCGGTCCCACTTGCGTCCTCTTCGGTCACTTCAAATTCGGTGTTGTGATCTTTCGTCCGAAAGGTCGGCTTGCCGGTCTCCTTCCGCGGCGGTTGACTCGTCGGTCCCGGGCTAGTTTGAGGAGGTACGACACTGGTCAGCCTGGTCGGTGGTTCTCCTTGTGACTCCGAGATTCTCTCGAACCCAATGTGCTCTGCCCGCGCTACATTCACGTACTGTAGGAAATATTTCTTTCAAAGTGGCTGTCGGCGGAAATACTAGTTTCGATAAGTCAAATGTACGACAAAAGTATGTTTACTGTTAACTTTGAGTCAATTTAATCACCCAAACTAGGGTAGGATTATACAAAATGCAAATGACATACGATATTTAGGCTTAGATGCGTGGTTTTTAGTACGCAGTCATTTCCGACCAAACTTTGGGTAATTTGACCCGCACGATTCGGGGCATTTGAAGGCAGCGTAATTACAAACGCGCATGCGTGACGGACAGCCAGCCCTCGTCCAGTGCAAATTGTAAGTCAATGGAAGTTACAATAAACAGTTGTAAGAAGTAAGTTGTAAAATACTACTCTGGCACATTTTTTTAATAAACTACTGCGTATTATGTGATGAATTTCAACATGTGGGCAAAATGGCAAGTTATCAATTTATTGATACAGTATTTGCGTTACCGCTGAAGAAGACCCAGTGGCCTTTTTGCTACACTGCGGTTTTACCTTTCGAGATTGCCGCATTTCAGGTTGAACAAGTTGATCAGCATTTTTATTTGTAAGAACTATGAACGTGTCTATCTCAACTCTGCCTCTTGTGCTTTATGAAACATACGCTGTATATTATTTAATGAACTGAGGAACAAAAATAATATTTTTAGTCCTCCCTGATACAATTCCTTTGATGTACTTGAAGATGGGCCATTACAAAAAATGACAAATTTCTAACACAAAGAAGACTAACAAAGTTTAAAGAGGATCAGAACACTGGTCAAGTGATTAGCACATTTCCCTCACAGTCCTGAGGTTTGGGATTTGGATCTCAGCTTTGACTTTTTCTTTGGATGTTCTCCCTGGGCTTGAAAGAAGCTAAATGTTCAGATAAATAAAGACCGCAAATTGCCTATGTATGAATAGTTGTTTGTATTTATATCTGCCCTGGAATTGGCCGGGAAACCGACCAGGGTTCACATTTTGGCAGGGGGGGGGCATAGGTTTGGAAGAGGGGCAATAGTATGTGTGACAATATAGTCTTTAGGCATTATCCGCCGTTCAGCTAGTTTATCATTATTTGAGGGGGAAAGATGCCAATCAAAAGCAAATGATAAATAATCATCTATCCATTTTCTGTGCTGCTTATCCTCACGAGGGTCGCCGGAGTGCTGGAGCGTATACCAGGTGTCATTGGGCCGAAAGCGGGGTACACCCTGAATTGGTTTCCAGCCAATCACAGGGCACATAGAGACAGACAACAGTCACACTCACTATCATACTTAAGGGCAATTAAGAGTGTCCAATGAATGCATGTTTTGGGGATGCGGGAGGAAATCGGAGTGGCTGGAGAATACCCACACAGGCACGGAGAGAACATGCAAACTCCACACAGATGGCGCCGGGATTGAACCCAGGTCCTCAGAACTGTGAGGCCCATGCTTTACGGCTGCTCTACCGTGCCACCCTGATAGATAATAAACAATAATAATCATAATAATCCAGCCATTTTCCAAAACGTCACTAGGGTCATGGGTGTGTTGGAGACTATCCCAGCTGTCTATAAGCGTGAGGGAGGGTACACCTAGAACTGGTCTCCATCCAATCGGAGGGCACATAGAATTAAATAAACATTCAGAAACACATTTACACCTTTGGGCAATTTAGAGTCTTCAATTAACCCAACTTTCATGTTTTTGGAATTTGGAAGGAAACAGGGGCATCTGGAGAAAACCCACGTATCCACAGGGAGGACATGCAAAGTTGAGTCTGGATTTGAACACTAGTCCTCAGAACTTTTAGGCAGATGTGATAACTAGTCATACACTGTACTAAGTACTACTACTAATAATAATAGTTGGGAGCCACTTTGAACATGACTCAAGACTCATTATGAACATCCTTGTTCTTCTGCAGAAGACTCAAGTTTAACAGCACCTACACTGTGCTCCAATTATGAAAAATACATAAACCCGAGTGGCTGAATAGTACAAGAAACAAAGGCTTCTGTTCCAACATGCAGTCATAAATATCCCTCAAAACAGATTGTCAGAAGGCACTGGCTGCAACATTCTTGTATTTCTTAATTCATCGCTCCAGATATTTCAACATCTTCTTTCAGGCTTTTGCTGCCTCACTGCAAGTCAGTGTCACGCAATCACCATCTTTGACTCTCACGTAAATGTTCATGAATTTCTTCTTGTTCACGCACATCCGTGTTAGGTCTTCCACGTGAATGATGTTCAGCTTCAGCAGTAAATTGCCTGAATTACATAACAACATCAGCATCTTCAGTGTGACACACGATGTCATAAAATCTCCATGCAGTTTGGCCGTGGCACATTTTGACTGCGTTTTCATACTGTCACAGTCTGCAAGGGCAGTGCTGTGACATTATGACAGAATAAGTAATGAGGAGTTCTTGAATGATTATCTTCAGCTCTTCATCCATTATTTCCTTTCCCTTTGACAAAAAAAGAGAAGATAGCAGCAAACTATATAAATGCTGCTTTGTCATCTTTTTTCTACCCCTCGAGTATGGCTGTCCAATCACCAATCTGTGTGAGTGGAGGAGATCTGAGATCTTTTTTTTTTCCTTCTAAATAATTCCCACCTGTGGTATTTGCATTGAATACTATGAACATGAATTCTTGAGTGGCAGAACTATCACTTCACTCCAGATATTATCGAGTGCATGCTTTAAGTCAGCACCCCTGTGACCAAAGTTGAGGCCCGGAACTGTTATTTTATTTAGTTTTTTTAAAAATTGAGGTTGCAAGCTCCAGTTAAAGTTCCAAATTGTTTCCTTTTCTTATAACAGCTGCTGTGGATAATTACTACTTGTAATATGCTGCCCTCTTTTTGTTTGTACGGTAACAAATAAAGGAGCAGATTTTTTTTTTAATTCCTGGAAAGTCTGCTTTTTTTTTTTATCAGAGATCAGTAATGCTAAACATAGTTCTGATATAAAGGATCTGGAAAGTTCAAGTTTAAATGTTTAAAATCACATGAATTTTTATAAAACAATTGATGACTACATCATGATTATATGAAAGGGCAGCATGGTGGCTAAGGAGTTAGTTAGCATGTCTGCCCCACAGCACTGAGGGAAGGGGTTTGGATTTCTATTACGGTCTTCCTTAGAGGACTTGGCATGTTCATCTGAGTCTCGTGTGGACTTTCTCCAGGGACTCCAGCTTCCCTCCACATTCCATTGCCTTTTATGTTTATCGAACACGAAATTGTCCAAAGTTGTGAATGTGAACAGGTGTTTGTGCCCTGGGATCAGTTGGCTGGCAACCGGTCAGTGGTGTACCCCGCTGTACCCCCAAAGTTAGCTGGAATGCACTGCAGCTGGCCTGTGACTCTAATGGGGAAAAGAACGATAGAAAAGGGGCAGATGGATTGTACTGATGTGAGCGCATCAATATTTTCCTCAAATCCGGGCATCATGTCGACTGTATAATTGTTGACCTTTCCGTCCACGTAGTTGGCTGTACTGTATGTATTTCACCACATACGGAGTCCATAGACCACATGCGGAACCTCTTCCTTAAAGTGGCGTCACTGTGCGCTGTTGCACCATTTCGCACATCTGCAAAACCACATATTCATCATTTATAAATAAGTAAAAACATGCAAAGCTCTTATTGCCGAGGCCTGTAGTTCCACCATAGTTCCATTCAATGTAAGGACGCTCACCACCCACTGGAATCGTGGGACTCGTTGAAGTCGCTGACCTAGGATTTATTTGCTCATCGCTTAAAACGGATCCTCTAAATGAACAGAACTTTTTTTTTTTTTACTTCACATTTAACTTTAATCTTCTGTGACTGCATAATGCGTATTCATTGTTGTAGCCACAAGCCATTAGAAGGAATGAGAGACTGGGAGTAGTTTGAGAATAAGTGAGATGAGTGCGAAATCCTTGACGCTCAGTATTGCTTGGACCAAATAGGATATCAGATTATGAGAATATCTTGCCATATATGCATATATGCACCATTGAGATTTTTTTTTTTTTTTGGCTGATATTTCCTGTATCTTAGTGTAGTGAAATGTGGCCCAGTAGTACTTATTCGAGAGCAGTCTTCAGGAGTGAATAATGCACATAATGTACCACTTTTCACTGTTTACATTCACGTTTGCAGACCTGGCAACCATTCCAGCAATAAAACATCAGCTGGATCAGGAAGCTGCACATATTTGGCTCCTCCTTTACTTTAATGAAGCACAGAACAGCAGTGTTTCTCTTTTCCAAGATGCCTTAATATTGTAAACCTTTTTACATGTTGCCAACGGTTTGGAAGGAAATGCCGTCAGTATTGACTCCCCCCTTATTCAATAGAATTGTGCCATTGCTTTACTATAAATTCGCCTGCGCCTGAGCAACATTGGTACATCACAATCAAAATGAAAAGACAGAGAGAGTCTACATGACGCCTTGAGACGTTCAGCTGCCGCGTCACGGAGTCAGAATCAGTCAGAAATGCTTTCCAAAAGCTTATCCTGTCAGCTGCAACCCAGACAGATCATCTCCATTTTTGGACCTGCAGCTGAGCAGAATTAAGTATCATTTTGTGTCAGGGTTGACTGTATTTATTTCGTGAAGAACGCTCGATACATTTCCACTTACATAGGAGCAAAGAGGTTGTGCTCTGGTTCTTCCGTCTCTGAAAATTGCAGTCTTCTCTTCTTACTGCTTTCATGAAAGTTACAATGCAGACATGACATCACAGGACTCGCCAATTAAAAGTTTAAGTAAAAATATCTTCAGACTCCTTTTTCTGAAAAGCAGAATGCCAAACAAGCATTAAAGTTCCGTCATCAATACGTGAAGAGCCTGTTTCATAAAAGCTGCGACATATATTCACCTTGATTTGCAAATTGTACAACCGTTACATTTACTGTATACAGTTAAAATACTTGAATGTTCAAACGAAATTTAATAGCATCTGTACACAAAGAATACCTTGGTAAACTCAATCTTTTTCATTGCAATTTTTTCGGGGGAAGAATACAATTCTATTGTAAGGCAAGGTCGATTTTGTTGTATACTGAAGACGTGGGTTTCAGATCAAAAGATGAATATGAGACCAAAGTTCAGAATAGCAGCTTTTATTTCAATGCATTAACAGCTAGATGTGTTGAACAACTCACACACAAAAAGAAACAATGGGCAAAAGTATTCAAACAGATATAATTAAATTAACTTAAGGTGAATAACATTTAATATTTGGTGGCACAACCCTTACTTGCAATAATTGCATCAAGCCTGCAACAAGCTGAATTCAAAAGATTGCTGCATTCCTCATTTGAAAATGTTTTTCCAGGCCTTTATTGCAGCCTCTGTCTGTTCTTGTTTCTTTCTGGGGGTTTCTCCCTTCAGTCTCCTCTTTCGGATATAAAATGCATACTCTATTGGGTTAAGGTTCAATGACTGACTTGGCCAATCAAACACCTTCCACTTTTTCCCCTTGATGAAGTCTGTTGTTGTGTTGGCAGTGTTTTGGGTCATTGTCTTGATTCTTTTCCTGGTTTTGTAGCTGTTCCAAGCTTTTGTAGACTTGGGAATTCAATCTGCTATGATCATCATGAGTTACATCATCAATAAAAACTCGTGAGCCCATTCCAGGAGCAGCCATGCAAGCCTAGGCCATGACATTGCCGCAGCCATGGATCACAGATAAGCGTGTGTGTTTTGGATCATAAACAGATCCTTCCTTTCTCCATAATTTGGCCTTTTAGTCACCTTGGTGGAGGTTAATCTTGGTGTCATCAGTCCAAAATATAACATTCCAAAACATTTGAGGCTCATTTCTGTCCTTTGCAAAATCTGGACTTCTGGTTCTTACCGATAAGTGGTTTGCATGTTGTGGTACGGCCTGTATATTTCTTTTCTCAAAATCGTCTTTGAACAATGGATTGTGATACGTTCACCCCTGCCCTGTGTAAGAAATGAAAAAAGTTAATCTCCAAAAGTGGGGGGGCTCCAAAAAAATAGTTTTAGAACCAATGTGTTAAGTTAAGTTAGTTTAGGTTAAGTTCAGCAAACCCACTGATCACAACCACCTTTCTCCTCCTATTAAGCAGTACAGTACAGTGCACGTCTTAATTTTGAATATGCTTGAAGACGTCCAATTTAGAAGTCCAACTCAACTCGGAAAATTGGTATGGCCTCAACAGGAATAATGAAAGAAGAATGGAAAACATAAGCAGAAATCTTGTACATATTCATCTCCATGTCCATCGCATTATCAAAGCTAAGAGGAGTATACAAATTGTTGTTTTAAAAAAGCAAAACAATTGAAAACAGTACTTTGTTTTACACTTGTATAGTTGACAAAAAAAGCACCTTCTCCATGTAGCTATGACCTTCATGTCCATCAAGCAACTCAATTCATACTTGTAGGACAGTTGATTGGTGGACTCTTGGTAAGACAGTTATTTCTATCTATCTATCTATCTATCTATCTATCTATCTATCTATCTATCTATCTATCTATCTATCTATCTATCTATCTATCTATCTATCTATCTATCTATCTATCTATCTATCTATCTATCTATCTATCTATCTATCTATCTATCTATCTATCTATCTATCTATCTATCTATCTAACATTTGGATCACAGTTAAGAATGTTTAATGTACATTTATCCTAATCATTGCCCAATTGAACTGTAATAATGAAATGAACTGAATATAAGATTGTGCTCCTGTGCCACGGTTCGACTATGTTGCTGTACGTATGCACAGGGTGTTTTCAGTAAACATATGGTAAACATGTTTGTATGTTCACCCAAGGCACACACACACACACACACACACACACACACACACACACACACACACCACACACACACACACACACACACACACACACACTAAAAGTACACAATAGGTCTGAACTCGCCCTTTATCAACAGAAGATTTGCAAACAGTGAAATGGTAATGTCAATACCCGTAGGTCAAATGTGCAGCCAAAGCATCGCTGCTAGTCCACAGGCCACACACGTTACATTCTTCAATTCGGCCCACTGAGTAGTGAACATGAAGTGTCCTCCAATATTTGCTGTATCAATATAGGAGTTTTTTTCACTTCTATTGGTTAAATGGAAATGTTAAATCATTTTTAATTCATTTATCACATTAAATCTTTCTATCTAAAGTTCAATCCAAACATTGGAGCGGTTTTCTGTTTATGACTGTCCCAACATACGATACCCCGAGCCATGCTATAGCTATCCCGTTTTTCATTTGTTTTATATTCATTCGCTCACTGTTTTTCATACAAATATTTACTGTAATTATGGCTTAACTGTGACATGTTCTGACTTACATACAGTAGTGAGACCAAGTCATTGCTCTGCAAGTCAGTCTCAAGTACCTGGCTTCAAGTCCAGAGTCAAATCTCTACTCCTAGAATTTGAGTTTCAAAGGCTTGGACTTCTGATTTTATGAACCTGCCATTGACGGATTTAGAAGTCGAATGTCCTTGTGAATGAGTGAATTTTAAATGCTACTTAAAATCAAGACAGTCACGTCCTGTTTCAAAGCCTAGAACTGACAATTTGACTTTTTGTTTCAAAGTCTAGGCCTTGCGTGTTGCTTGTCTCGATTTGTGACTTCCTTAGTCCCATATCTTCTTTTGTACATACGTATTTGGATTACATCGGCGCCATATGAAGGGAACGCCGTCCTAAACCGAGGACCCACAACATTTTGTTCCGTATACTTATACTGTATTGTTTTTTATAGTTTGGAATGACACTGTTGAAGTAGCCTTCATTTGACAACTTTTATGTATCTGTAAACTGTATTTGGTTGATATATTGACATTATTTGTTGGGATTTTCTTGGAGGAGAGTGATGTAAATCCTTTTGGGTGAGCTGTTGGTTTTGATGACAACGGGCCAAATAACTACTTATTTGTAAAACGTGATGACAATAGCAATGTCTTCATTCTCTTGGGCCTTGTTCCCACCCCTGATACTTTAGATGTTTTATGACAGGAGAACGTGTGAAGACCGGGATTAGAATTTAGTGTGCATTTCAGGGTAATGATAATCTATTGAGCAACAGCTTTCAATGATGTGGCACACCCCCATTAATGATACTTGTTTGACAGCGTCAATCAAAGATGGGCATTATCATCTTTAACACCACTTTTGATAAATATAGTATCTAATTTGAAGTGAAAATGAACCTGTTGTTGTCAAGCAGCAGCCTGAGTGACATTCAGGATTTACAATGCAAAAACAGCCTTTTGGTATCAACATCCCATACTAACACTGGTGGTACAAACATATTTCTTGATATAATTTATGGGGAAGAGCTACGATTAAAGTGGTTTTAATCAATGAATATGTTGCAGAAATATTTTTTGTCAAACTTGTCACATTATATATTAACAGAATTTGTCAATGTGTAAAAATAACATCTTTATTGTATTTCAACAGAGGTGCAGTCACAATTTTAACATTTTTTTTCTTTGACCCTTAACCCACGAGACCACACACACGTTCAACACAAACACGTTTCTATCATGATGGAGAAGTAGATTCATACTCTAACGGTAGTACTTCTGCTTTAGGTGAGACGTAAAAGACAAGTTAGTGGAAACAACCGAGCCGAATGACTGTTATTTATCATAAGATTCCAGTCATTTCATTCATCCAGAAGTAAATGAGTGCTTCACAAAGATGAAAGTTTTCATAGTAGTCTTCCAGGTACAGTAGAATAGGACCCTTCAAATTGCACATTAAACACTGAGGACACATTCACAAAAACAACAATTGCACATTAAATCAATTAAAATATGAAGCAAATGATTATCTGATGGAACCCATTGTGCTAATTCAAATGATACAGTACTTTTAAAAAAAATGTTGCACTAAAGTACAATTTAGACACACAGATACTATATTGGAGGTCATGTGACCACAATGTGCAAAACTTCAAATCTGTTGAACTCCTTCAAATCGTACCCAAGCGCTACATGTGTATGTGTGTGAATTGGAGGCACTTCACCCTGACAGACACCGACATGGACAGGAAGTGCACCATAAGGAAACAAAAACGCAACAAAAGGGCAACCACGAGGCTCACGAGGGCCGGAGCAAAGTGTTAGAGGTGAGCAGGGACGGTCCGCAGGGCATCCTCTGTTGTCCGATGGACGTTCACGTTCTGGAAAGAGCAACGCATCAGTGTCAGAGCTCTAATCTTACTAAAAAAGGACGCATGCATGTGAGCTGTAGTTGCAGAGATTGCTTCAGTTGGACTGCTGGTGCCTGTCTAAAAAGGGTTTCTGGTTCTTTTCATTGTTTCAGGGGCTTGAGTTTTGTAATAATGGATATTGCCCATTTGAGAACTTTTGTGTGTTTAAACTTAGAAAACGATTTAATTCAGGTTGAAGAGTTGCGGCACTTAAGACATAATTTGCATATCAATGATAAGTGACTCTCTTACACTGCAGTGAAGTGGAAGTACTCTACGTGTCACATCTGTAGTAGTAGTTTCACCACATACTGTGTCAGTAACAAATGTTGAATTAAGTATTGTTAAGAAATGACTTGGACGAGAGTGGGCTTGGAGCAATGCTGAGAGTAAATGAAGTTTATTTAGAAACAAACAAACCTCTTCATTAGGTTTAGTGATTTGAGAAATAAACATTGTCAAATAAAAGTTAATAAATCACTCCTTCCATGATTTGTAGGTGACAGTATGAATGCTTTGAGACATTTTACACAGTTATGTTGATGATAAACTAAAGTTGTGCAATATTGCAAAAGTACAAGTAACGTGTAAAACTAACAGAGTTCCAATGGTTCAGCCTCATGAGGAAAGCAAAGAACAAAAAGTTCATAGGATGAGGTATTAAGTCTTGTTGCTTCACATTTGGGAACCTCGTGCCCAAAACAATCGCTTCCTTCATGTATTCTCCAAAAAAGGGAGAATGTGCATGACACAAGGTCTGTGTCACATTCTTACAAATAATCAAAAGGAACTGGATTCCAGTCAGCTATCACCATCATCACATCTACAATTAATGAACACAAGAGTGCAGGAAGCGCAGACGATGCCGGACAGGAAGAGGATGAGAGGAAGGTGGAGAGCAAAGAAGTTGGCAGGTGCAGTGTGCGTCACAAGGGTTACAGCGAGGTGTGCAATGAGGGCTAAAGGAGGCAAGGGGAGGGGCACTGCCTCACTGGTGAGCTGGCACAGTTAGCAGAGCCTCCTCTGACATCCGCGACACCTCTACGTTCTGTTCAATGGAGGGGGGGAGGCGGGGGAAAGCACACACACAAACAAGGGGAGGGTCAAAACAACGTGGGCAAAAATCATGATGATGTCTGCCTTTGTGTCAGGTTAGCAGGGCATGACTCCACCTTTCATTAGTCTTATTCAACTTTTTTTTTTTTTTTTTTAAATCAGCGGGAGTTTGTGGGGGATAAGTGTCCACCTCCCTTTGTTCAACTACATTCAAACTACATTTAAGTCATAATAAACACTTGAGCTTTAAAAAAAAAAAACGTGAAATCGTGTAATATGAGCAGAAATCTGTTGTGCGTATGCGTGTGTAACCAATGGCGCATTTTTAGGACCTTAAATTGGAAGGTTTACTGATTTTGTTTTATTTTAAAGCATAATAGAGACCATCTTAGAAAACCTTAAGGATCTCTGGACACTCGATCCGGAACAATTTGAAACAGAAAATCTCATCAAATTTAGATTCATCAGGTGAGGTTGCAATTTGTTGTGCTTATCAAACTAAAAGGAAGTCAAGTTTTACACAAAATATACTGCCTATGTTTTGTAGTTTGTGCTGTCAGAATTGTGTGAGGGGTACAAGGGGGGATTCAGTTTTATAAAACCACTGATTAATATACCGTGAGTTGAAGACTAATGTTGTAGCATGATGTTAAGTGCCTGAAGCAACAGCAGCTATCCGGTTCTGTCCAGTCTTACAGCACTTAATGTGGGTCAGCTGCTCTGTGTGTGTACGCGCGTATACAAGTGATTCTACGCACCTCCGGTTTCTCTCGGTGTGTGTTGACGGCGTCAACGTTGAGGCCAATGGACTCAACTTTACAGCCTGGTAACAGGAGGTTAGCCTTGTCAGAAGAGTACTAGTCACACTTACACACTCTGTGCACTTGAGGCAGAAGCGTCCTACCATATGCCACAGGAGTGAGCTTTAACACGGTGTGCAGCGGGCACTTCAGGTAGGGCAGCTCCTCTGTACAGATGCAATTCCACTGATAAGATTGGGTCATGACAGTCCCAAAACAACAATTTATTTCACATTGACTCGCAAGTTTTTTTACTTCTTTGGTTTAATTTTTTTCACTTCATGTTGCAAGCTAAATTTTGACTTTAGAGTTGAGCTTCAAGACTATGTCATAAGACAGCAGTAGTATAATTTATATCTTTGGAGCGAAGATCCTAGTAGACTTCAATTTTTTTACGCAAGTATTTAGTCCTTTTTCTTTCTTTTTTTTTTTTTAAACCATGGGTCCTAAGAAAGTGAGTGTATTCATAATAGGCCTTGGTCTGTCACCACTGCTTATGGGGGAGGTTCTCTGAAGTTTACTAGTCAATTCTCAGCGGCACACACACATGGTTTTTAATGGGGTGCCACTGAGTGGTTCCATCTCTTAGGCTCACCTGCTGTCTTGTCCAGGAAGTAGGCCAGTAGGCAGCGCATGACGGCCTGGTGGCAGATGACCAGCACATTCTCCTGCCTCTCCAGCTCCATGATGACGGGCTCCAGGCGCTGCACCAGGTCCTCGTAGGACTGAATCAACAACACAGACTTACAAAAAGACTCTATTGTATTGTAGTTTAAATTATAAAAAGACATTTATAATTCTAATCTTCAATATGAATTGACCAGGGATGAGAATGACCAATTTGGAAAAACACTGAAAATGTCTGGAGGGGGGGGTTGAGTTTCCTCCTGGATATTTTTTGCTCCTATCGGAATACAGAGTGCACAGCACTTTGCCGGGAATGTCCACTTTTTGTATGTGTTCGGTAAGACATGTTGATACCGTTTTCGGTCCTATCTGCACCGGTTACACTTTTTTCAAGCCATGCCCGTCTGAAACAGTTTTTGATTCCAGCATTCTTGTCAATTGCCTTCGCTCGATCTTCATCCTTTTTTTCTAACACTTTTGCCATCGTAAAACTTTGAACACCGTCGCTTCAATCAGTTCGCGCTATCTAAATCCCACGCGCCATTACTTGGCTAACTAAAACGTTACACTGCGATTTCTGAGAACCGAGAACACATGTGCATGGCAATGATGAAACTCGATTAACCACTAACACGATTGGATCGTTATACTGTATAACTCTGTTGTCCAATCGAGTAATCTGCCGCAAACAAGTTTTAATGTTTTTCGCAAAATGCAAATATTTACACTACCGAGCAAGTTAGAACAGCATATGATAGTCGTGCTTGTGCTAGCACTAAGCTGAACTTGCAACCCAGAGCCCACCACCGAGAGGGAGGCGCACGATACCCTACCCCTACCCCGTCCTGAAATTTTCAACAGATTTGTGCTTATCTTGAGAATGGTCATTTTGGTCTGAAAAAGTCGGAAATCCGCCGATCAGCAGAAAATTCTCATCCCTGATTGACACTATTTATTTATTAATAAAGTTGGGCATCGAGAACAGACTGGAACCGGGACTAACGTTCTGGTTCTCTCAGAATCGTTCAAACTAAATTTCCGTTCACAGTTTCGAAGCTTACAGTCCACTGACCCAGAAGAAGAAAGTGGTGAAAACGCGCATGAAGACACACTTGGTCCAAAGGCAGTGAATAATAACGTTTTTTAACTTTAACCTTGAATTAATGACCAGTCACCTCAGTGTAACAACTGCATTCAAGTTATATTGTGCAAAGAGGGTTTTCACGATATGTAGAAGTCTGATGTACCGCCTCCCGCTCCGAGCCTCAACCTACACCACGAGGAACTTTGTTAAATCAATTGGGAAACAATGAAAAGTCTCAATGGCAACAAGTTAAAAGTTGGGGTGCACGCTTGCACTGATGGCTTTTAGAGTTTATTTTCATCTTCAATGTAAACACTGATGATAGACACAAAAACAAAATATAAATTACCATTCTAGAAAGACCGTAAGAATGTCGCGTTCCAAGTTTGATATTAAGATAAGACTTCTAGGCAACTGTACATCACAATGAATTGGGACAAAACTCACAATTATGTTGTCAGTATCACAAACACTAACATTGCGTCTCATTGATGGGTACGTTAAAGAAGCAACATTTTAGAGAGCATTTGGTTGACTTTTGTTTTCACTGGTGTCATGTGAAATTATTTTTCATGCAAAAATGCAGAATTCCAGTGTGTATCCTTCAAAATAAATGCAACAAGCTGAAAAACAAAAAGTTAAGTTAAAACTTACAAATATTCAGTTGTGATCATAAATTTATATACACTGGCAGAATTTGTGATTTCTCAACCCATTTTTTTTAAACCCTTTTAAAATCATAATGAAAAACTACACAAATGACCTTCATAAAAAGTGTGTACACCCTTGTGATTTTGGCCTGATAACCTACTCAAAAGTATACACAAACATGGTTGAATAACTACTACTAAAATTAACCTTGCACACCTGTGATCTGTTTGCTTGTAATCAGAATGTGTACAAAGGTTCAGTGAGTTTCTGGGCTCCTAACAAACCTTTGCAATGACATCTCTGGATTTTGAGTCATGGGGAAAGCAAAAGAACTGAGAATGACAATCAGTAGTATTCAAACTGTAATTGAGAAGTGGAAAACAAACCACTATCAGGTCGACCAACAAAATCTCTGGCACAACAGCCTGGAAAATTGTTTGAGATGCAAAAAAAAAAAAAAAAAACCCAGACTGAAATACAGAACTCTGAAAAAAAATCTCAAGATGCAGAGTAAGGACATACTTAAAGAGATATCAGTCATTAAACATCAATGAATATAGCGTTTGTTACCAATATTCCATTCCATAACTGACCTCTCCTTTAGGGTAGCGGTAACGGTACTTGTCCTGATCCCGCAGTGCAAACTCCAGAGGGTAGTTATCTTGGATCTCCTCATACATCATCTCCTCACACACACCCTGAAGTGGCACGCCACACACAGAAACTAATTAACAATGTACACCAAGAACACTAATAATCAAAAAAGATGGGAGAGCATTAAACGCATTGACTGCCAAAAAAAGACAAAAATCACTCTTTAGAACACCATTTGTCAGTTGTTTTTTTTGGCTTTGTCATTCCTCAAAAAGGACTGGGCTTGGGAGGAATTGTATTGAGCCGTGACGGCCAGCAGATGGTCGGGACACACTTCTAGATTCAATAGCTTCCCAGCGAAAACTTTCTCTGTTCCACCCGTTCACACAAACAGCAAATGGCTGCCATCTTGCTGTGCATTCCAGAAGAGTTGAAACAGTGATGTAACACTCGGTCGGATGTATAGATTTCACGATGTATGTGTTGTGCTAGTAGTGGAAGTATGTGTGTGTGAGACAAATGTACAACAGTTTATCTAGGATGTCTCCACAAGTGCCTGTGAACAATACGTGCCCATGACTGACATGTATTCTAACATTTTCTGGGAGAAACTGTTGAATTTTATCAACCGTAACCCTAACCTACCCAGATCCAACTACTGGTTGCCAACGGAAAATGGTAGAATTACACTTTTCTGCTGAAAGAAGACAAATGGTAGAATTACACTTTTCTGCTGAAAGAAGACACTATTTTTTGTATTTGGTAGACTCAGTTAATATATAATCATAGAACAGTATTCTGTGGGTCTGTCTGGTTATATTTCAAATGCTCCAAAACGGGGGCATTCTAAGAGTTGTGGTTTATTAAATGGATGACATTGAATGAGTTCATGAAGATGGAGCTCTCACTCACAGCGTCAATCTCGTTGAGGACCTTCCACTGTTCATAGGGTACGCCGAGAGCCTCTGCGGTCTGGATGGTTCTTTTCATTTGACTGGTCCACACCTTCAGGTCATTGATGCCCTGAGCCTGGATGAACTGACTCAGCTTTTTGGCAAACTGCAAAGAAAAGAACCAAAGAGGACAAAAGTTGACTTATAGGAAGAAGACACTTTTACTTCACCGATCCGTGTAGACTTTGCTGGGTACGTCTGCTGTACCTCTTTTCCTCTCAATGTGAGCCCGGAGTCTCCTCCAATGCACCCCTTGACATTAAGCTCACTCTCGCCGTGACGACACAGGTAGATGGAGCGAGGCGTGATGTGGATGTTCATGAGATAGTAGACAATGCGACTCTGGATGTGGTCCAACACCCGGTTGACCAGAAACCGCTGACCCACATCCATGATTTTGATATAAGAGAGATCCCTACATGGAAACCAATAGGAAAAATCATTATGAGTTGCCCGACATACTTTTGTTTGAGTACTATAAATCGCCAACAGCTACAACTGTCATCTTGATCTCTACACATTTGTCAAGTGGGATGTTCACGTCTGTATACACACAAAAAAACTCTACAGTCAAAATCCATAAGCTTATGTATACTATAAAAAAACACCTTTTCTTACAGTCTTGAAAAAAAACATTTCCTGTTTTTGTTCAATTAGGATTATCAAAAATATTAATTTTTACTAAAAGCCAGCAGAAAAGGAGATTTTTTTTTTCTTTTTACAATTTGTCATGATTTCATTCAATGTCTGAAGTTTAAATACGTGGTTGGCATTTTGTACCATTGCCGTCAAACTGTCTGATTTGACTTTAGTCAAAGGTTTTGGATATCCTCTCCCCCAGCCCTTTTGGCCCATTTCTCCAGATAGAACTGGTGTTATTGCGCAAAGCTTGGGTCAGCCCACAAATTTTCAATTGGATTGATGTCACAACTTTGGGATGGCCACTGACATTGTTACCCTTAAGCCGTTTTGTAACCACTTTGGCAGTACGCCTTGTATCATCGTCTATTTGCAAGACCCACTTGCTCTCAAGCTTTTTGCTCCTGGCTGATATCTTGAACTGTTGCTTCAGTATTTCCCCATCAGGCTCTTTCTTCATAATGCCATCTATTTTTGTTTTATTTATCCATTTTGTCTTTTTTAGATCTGGCAAGTTGGCCGGCCAGTCAAGCACTGTGATGCAATGGGCAATAAACCAAGTTTTGGTTCTTTTGGCGGTATGGGCAGGGGCCAGGTCCTGCTGGAAGATGAAATCTCCATCTCCATGCAGATCTTCAGCAGAAGGAATCGTGAAGTCCTTCTGGTAAACTGTTGCAGTGACATTGGATTTAAGAAAACACAGTTCACGAACACCTGCACCCCAAACCAATCATGATTGGCCTTAAGCAGCTTGGGATCTGTTTTCACCAGTCTTCCTCCAAACCCTTGGAACTTGATTGCCGAATGAAAGGCATAGTTTAATTTAATCGGAGAAGAGGACCTGTGAGTACTGGCCAACAGTCCAGGCCCAATTCAGATGCTCCCTACTTTGGCTCAGGCTCACAAGTGGCTTGATCTGGGGAACCTGACAGGGGACAGTTGTACTGGGGACCGTCACCCTGATCCGGCTGAATATGGTGCTTATTTAAGCCGTGGCTCCCACCTCATTCCATTCTTCCGGGTTCTCTGATGGATTCTTGAATCTTCTGTTTGATAATCTGAAGAACACGGTCGTATTTTCTGGTGGGTCTTCTCTGGCCACATTTTGTCCTTCCACAAGACTTTCCATTGATATGCTTGGACACGGCACTCAGCCAGCCTCCTTAGCTATGAACGTTTGTGCCTTACTCATCCGATGGCGGGTTTCAATGATGGCCTTCTAAAGTCTGCACTCTTCCCCATATTGAACCCAACAGAGAAAATTGAACCAAACTGAAGAAATTTAATGACACCTGGGGAAACCTGTAAAGGAGCTTTGAATTCAGTCGATGATTCATGTCTGACAGTTTCAAACATTTATGCCCTCGTTGGTCTGATTTCTTCAGAGTATTTCTTTTTATTATCTGAAAGCCCAAATTATATGAAAATAAATAAATATATACTTGACATTATTCAGATTACAGGCCCTGAATCTATAATCCAAGAAAGTTTCAATTTTTGAATGGAATTGTGGAAATAAACTTTGCCATGATATTCTTTTTTCTTTGGAAAAGGTCTGTATATTTTAGGACCACTGTACATCATGCAACAACAACATTATGAACGCCTACATGAACTCCTAAGATTCAACACAAGAGCTATACAATAGATGCCGCCTTTGACATTGTAATAATGCTCACGCTAGTTTATTTCAATTAACGTGACAATGCAATGGTTGATAAACACTTGATTCCCTATCATTCCACTAAGTCTCACCTGTCCAAGACCTCATCCAGGGTCTCATAAGAGTTTTCATAACACTTAATCCTCTTCATAAAATCTTCCACTGCCTCTTCAGTGTTACAGTTTGTGTAGTCTGGGCTACCCAGCTTCACTTGCTAAACAGACAGACAAAAAAGAAAAAAAAATTGGGAAGACACACTACTTTTGTCCTGATCTAATCTGGATTACAAATCTTGATGCACACCACAATGTTCTCCTGGATGACATCTGGGTCTTCACATACAGATTCAACAAAAAACACCTAAAGAAGAAGACAATGCAAGTATGCTCAGAACTTAGTACTCAGCAAAAAGATTCACAAATGCATGCCACACACGAAAGGCAGCTTGATTCATCACCTTGAAGCCATTTTGCTCTGCAAACTCAATGATGGTTTCTCTCCTCTCTCTGGTGGTGTTTGTAGCATCAAAAACCTGTGCAACAACGATGAAGGCACTTCACACACAGAACTATCCAGAAACAAACATTGGACGTACCGCAACTTGACCTCCTTCTTCTGTGAGGTACTGTCGCACATCGTTCAAAGCTGCCGAAGCGCATTGTCTACAAAGATCACACGGATGCCAGCTAATAAATAAGTATCAGAAAAGTGTTGATAAAAAGAGACCATTACCTTCGGATCTTTAACCCTTCCTCATTGTCTGGACGGAAGAACTCAAAGGACTTATAGATCTTCACACACTCTCTCCTGTATTGTCCGACATTGAACTCTGGAGAAGACAGAAGGATCTTTAGTAGAAGTGGTCTGAAATATCCTTTAAGAAAACACTGCCTTCGGTCAGTAATATTTAGCAAACAATCAGAAAAAGGTAGAAATGTGTACCTCTGGTGGGAACCCCAATCCAGTTCAGATAGCGGGTCAGCTTCTTAGAGATGTAAGTCTTCCCCCTGGCAGGAAGACCCACCGTCACTATCAGGGTAGGGCAGTTGGTCATACATACTGAAAAGGAAGCGGTACAGTGGAGTTGATTATCTTTTATTCAAAACAATTTTAAATTAAATGACTGTGCATCATACCAGCAGTATGATCTCTGTGAAGACTGCTTTGGGGTCAGGAGTTTAAAACACAGCGCTTTTTATAATGCAACATGTGCATATCATTAATAGTCAGTTGCATAACCAAGTGAGTGTTTGCATAGATAACTGGGTCAGAGGCCAGAGTGACCCAATAGCATCTCTGATTTGAACTTCAATCATAATCATTTCTTGCTTCACCTCCATCATGAGATAGTAAAAATGTAGAAATTGAGATCGGTTGTTGGAGAAGTGCCAAGAATTGAAGCAAGGCACAAATAATCCTGTAATCTTTTTTTTTTTTTTTTTTTTTTTTTTTTTTTAAATGTAGGTTTGTGTGCAGCCCCAACCCAGAAATCTCTGCCGGAATAAAGACAAAAAAAAAGCTAGAACCAAAATGCATAGTTTATAGATCTGGATTCTAGTGAATGCAGCACACACACAATACAATATATAATCCGTTTTCTATCCTCCAATGTCAAGTATCGCATAGCAACACACTACATTTGGTCCTGAATTCATAGTTCTGACATGGAAAGAGAACTGTTTGAAAATGTGGAAACCTTGTAAAATGTCTCTTTAAGGTTGATGTGTTATAAATGGGTTCTCAGTTTATGATTGTACCGACATACGAAGTTACGAATCCTGCACGATGAACTTGTTTGCATAGACAGCACTGAAATATGTCGCTGCTGCAATACAAGCAAATATACGCACAGTTACAGCCGTACTTACTTTCATCTGACTGTGTTAGCGTCAAAATGTGTTTTCCATACAAATATTTACAACATTTTTCATTTTACTACTGGTTTACCGAGGTCAGTGATTGACCCATTCACATTACCGATGCTCTGTTCATACGTGTCTACAAATTTGGGTTAAGCATGCCATACACAAGGCTACACAAGTTGATACGGAGAACTAGACAATTCTATATAAATACAAGCCCAAGTCCAATGAAGCTGCGACCTTGTGTTAAAGATAAATAAATAAATACAAAGATTATAAAGATTTGCAAATCATGTTCAACCTACACAGTATTTAATTGAATACACTACCACCACAGCATAGTCAATAATCAAAATTATAAACTTTATTCTTTTTAATCAAATAATCATCAATTTAGGATGTCATATCTTAAACACATTCGATAAAAGCTGGGACATTATGTTTACCTCTGTGGTTTGCCCTTGTTTTGCTGACGTAAGCAAGGGTGTCCATGAAAAAGACATTCCCTGGATGGCAGCATGTTTTTCCAAAACCTGTATGTACCTTGCAGAATTAATGGTGCCTTCATAGGTATGGAAGTTACCAATCCCGTTGCTTTTGGCCACAGCTACAGCATGTGAAATTACGCTAAAATGGTCATTTGTGAACATCTTGCTTCGTCTCAATTCAACACTTTACCCTTGATCATTTTGTGAACAAGAAAGTAATTTTATTCAATATTCTTAGTTTCCAAATAGGCGTTTAATGGCTCACTCCTATATTTATTTACAATAACTTTGTACTGTGGTGGGCGTTTTAGAACACAGAAAGGTGTGCAGAACAAGATTTTTGTAATGTAAAATAATATGGGTGGGCGGCACGGTGGAACCTGGGTTCGAACCCGGCCCCACCTGTATGGAGTTTGCATGTTCTTCCCGTGCCTGCGTGGGTTTTCTCCAGGCACTCCGGTTTCCTCCCACGTCCCAAAAACATGCAACATTAGTTGGAACACTCTAAATTCCCCATAGATGTGAACGGTTGTTCATCTGTATGTGCCCTGCGATTTGCTGGCAACCAGTTCACGATGTACCCTGCCTCCTGCCAGCTGGGATAGGTTCCAGGACTCTCCGCGACACTCATGAGGATAAGCGGCAAAGAAAATTGATGGAAGGATAATATGGGTGCATTTAGCCACCAGAAATGGCTTCAATAAAATGGACAATCAGCTGTAAAGGATGAGCTTCTACCCGTAGTAAATCGACCCACTGTATATTTGAAGAAGTGGAAGCCCCCTCTACTGGCAAAGACTGAATGCTGAAAACATGACTGATTTAAAGGGAAACAAAGGTATTATACCCCTCGAGGCCCCTACATCCCATGGTGTCACTGAGCAAAACCAGCCCAGTGGCAGTTCTGGGTTGGAGCAAGGGAGCCAGTGCCCCCTAACACTGTGTCTGGACCCACTTGGTTCCACACAAACAAGGAGTCACGACACCAAGGGTGTGGAACTCATTTTTGCTACGGGCCACATTATAGCTATGGTTTGCAACAGATAGCCATTAAGACTGTGGAAAGACAAAGGAAAATTGCCTCATCATATCAATAAATATATAATGGAACCCTGGTTTTCGCTTGACGTACTCTTAATGTGATTTGGTTTTTGGTTGTTGTTTGCCAAAATTCTGCTCGAATTTTGGTAGATACGTTTTGTTTTTCTTTTTTAATACAGTTGAAACTGGTCCAAACATAACCAACTGTCACGGTCGTGCCAGACGTTCTTCCTTTAAATTGCCGACCATGTGTCAATGTTCATCTGAGTGAATTTGAAATTTTGGTATAGATTAACATGAAGTAGACGTACATGATTTGCCCACGTGAGGCAAATGAAAAGTGGCGGGCAGGATCTTGCCTTGAATTTGACCCCTGCCTGTGCACTACACTGAGCACAACCTACCCTTGCGGCGCGACAACATAAAAACCAACAGAGTACAACTTTCGTTATGGGGAAATACGAAAATGTCTAACATTGTAATTGCATCCTGATAAGTTTGTCCTCTTCTCCTGATGCTACGTTATGTACAGTAAATATTAAAAACGTAATACTTTCAGCTACATCTGCGCACCCAAGCATTTGTGAGTGTGCATGTGGTTAAAACGGTGTCCTTCTTACACCCCCCAGTGAAACAGTCTAAAAAACCACGACTGATCCTACTCTTCCAGTGCAATGAATTGTCGTGTGAGGAAAAGGAGTACAGTAGGGCTATGCTGGTGCAGTATATGGGCCACACTGTGCGACCAAATTGTTCAGCGGCGTGCCAATGCGTCACTCGTCGCAAAGTAAGAATCGAGCTCAGAATGTCTCACGCGGGTTGGTTGGCACAGCGACGAGCGAGGTGACCGCAGTCCGCATCGCTCTCGCACACGCGCCGGGTACAATCGGGTTCACGATGAGCGGCAAGAATGACGTTGGCAGTCGTCACGACTCCTTTCTGCTCGGCCACTCCGAGAAAAGTGGCGTGAGGAGGAGGCGCACTCCATTTGCAACACTCGCGCTAACGGTTGAAGCTAACGGGAGTCCAAGCAGGCTCGACTGGTTCATGGCGCGGCGTCGAGCAAACAAACGCAGCCAAGTGGAGAATTCTTAACGTGCCCAAGAGTCACGCCGTCGCCATACGCACCCTTCCTTTGAGAAATGTGCCTCTCGGGAAGGCCATTTTTACACGGCATCCAGATCTTCTTCAGGGGGTTTTGGGTGAGCTCTCGAGAATTCGGCGGGGCCGTATCCTCCATTCCGTCTTGGGGCGACGTGGAGGCCGCCGCGGGAGGCGCACGGGCTCTTTTCCCGTGATGCTGTTCCGAAGGTGACCGGGGTTTCATCGCGGTAAGTCGACGAGGATGCAGCCTGAGAGCCTCTGAGCCTCGGTCTCAGCCTCCCACTCAATCGCGCTAGCTTCACGTCAGTGACGTCACACGTCGCGTCGCTTTCGCCTGGCAGGAGACCGACTATTGGTCGGAAGGCGCGCCAATGAACGCCAACGAGCGCCAACGAGCCCCAATGAGAACGGCGCCCGCAGCCACATATGCACCGCGTGCCTTCTTCACGTTTCCTAGTTCCGCTGCGCGTTCGTGCCACTGAACAGCGGCACGAGGGATGTCCATAATACATTTACACTCCGCGAGTTTGCGCTAAAAAATACATTTTAAAAATATGAATCTCTAAACTGGTGACAAGTATGGTCCAACAGCTTGAAATTGTTGAAAGCATCTTTTTCATGAAACATCGCCTTACCACTTTGCTTTTATTTTGTGATTTGAAATGCGCGTGTTTTACATTAGGGGTTGTCTTAGTTTTCATCTTTTAATTTAATCTTGTTTTCCCCCCATGCGTGTGTAGATACAGTGGATATATCTGAAGAAAAAGGGCCCTAAAATTATGATAAAATTATGATTCGGTCACCAGTATCTTTCACTGTGGTACGATGATGTGGGGGGCTTCATGCCGTTTATCAACACTGTTTTCCTTGCGTGGCCCGCAATTGCTTGTGTAGTTTAGGTCATTACCAGTGTTGTGTTAACACCACCCCCCAAAAATACATTTTGAAATTAAAGTAAAAAAGGCCAACCTTGTTTAAACCCACATTTTTTCAAAGAGAAAGTATAGTTGTGCGTGTTATGAATCACAGTAATGCTTGAAAAAGTTTTTAAAAAATATGAAACAATGGCTTGGTCTTTCTCGCATGGCATTTGAACAGGTATGTATGAACAGCAAGGGCATTCCTTGGTTTTACGTGCGTGTATGTGTGTGTGTGGGGGGGGGGGGACCCCGAAGAAATGCACATGAGAGTGAATATAGTGCGTGAGCACAAAACATCAGAAACAGCTAACAAAGACTCATAAATTGCTTTTTGACATTTATGAACAGATTTGAAAACAGTACAATACTAGTTCAAAGTCACCATTAGAGTTATAGTTATTTTAATATGTTTTTAATTACAGCACACAAACACAGGAAGTATGTTAAAAAATGTGTACACATTGTAATAGCATATACAAAAAAATTTCCCTGTGTTGTCACAAAGTCATGCAAGCCCATCATTTTCATCCATCCATCCATGTCTGAGCTAGTTACCCTCTCAAGCGTCATGGAGGGCTGGAGCCTATCCCAGTTTTAATCAGGCAGGAGATGGGCTACACTCTGAACTGGTTGACAGTCAATCGCAGGGCACATAGAGACAAACAACTGTTCCAACTCGGACAAGTATCCAATTAACCTACCATGCAAGTTTTGGGGATGTGGGAAGACACCAAAGTGCTCGGAGAAAACCAACCAGGCACAGGGAGAACATGCAGGCTCCACAGAAGCGGGGCCGGGATTTGAACCCCAGTCCTCCGAATCAGGAGGCAATTGCTCTAACCAGTCGCGCCACCATAACCCCCCCCCCCCACATTTTCATTTTCAATTGACAAAAAAAAAAGAATAATTTCCCTTCACTGAGTTAATGTAATCAAAAGCAAACTAACTGCGGGTATCACCAGCTACTTGGTGGGTGGAAGAATCAATCAATGCTGACTGTTTTGAAGGGTGGAAAGTCTGTCTGTCACTGTTTTGACTCAGATGCTGAAGTATGTGAGTTTTTAAAAAAAAAAATATAATTCTCATACTTTTAAAGTCACATATAAATTTTGGTGCATATGTGACTACAATGTTTGGAGAGAAATATGACCCAATTACTTTTAAATTAAATATCCATCCATCCGTTTTCTCAGCTGCTTATCCTCACAAGGGTCGCAGGGGTGCTGGAGCCTATCCCAGCTGTCAACGGGCAGGAGGCGGTGTACACCCTGAACTGGTTGCCAGCCAATCGCAGGGCACATAGAGCCAGACGACAGTCGCACTCACAATCACACATAGGAACAATTTAGAGTGTCTAATTGATGTTGCATGTTTTGGGATGTGGGAGGAAACCGGAGTGCCCAGAGGAAACTCACACAGGCACGGGGAGAAAATGCAAACTCCACACAGGCGGGGCCAGGATTTGAACCCCGCTACTCTGAACTGTGAATCCAACACTCTCCAGCTGTGCCACATGCCACCCGTTCTAGTCATGTTAAATATGTCTTATACCATCCACCTTTTGAAATGCTTCATATATCATATCAATAATGGGTTTCAACATCACAAATGCCATATACAATATCTCCACCCCTAAAATAGGCCTAATGATGTCACAGGTGTAGACTTTTTCATCACTGTGTAAATCTTCAGTCCGCCAGGTTAGTGAAATCCACTTGAACCAAGGCAAATGGACTCTTCTGGTTTGTTGTAGAGCACTGCTGGTTTCAAAGAAATATTCTGTCAAACTAAAAGAGGGCCCTTTCTGAACAGGGGAGGAGGTTTGCACCATCACCTATTGTGTGCTTTAGGGTTGGGCATCATTTGAATTTGAGTGATTCCAGTCCCGATTCCTGTTCCAAATGATTCTTGATTGCGATCATCTTCGTTGGGGCTGGTTCAAAAAAGTTTGCATGCTTTGAATAAAGATTGTCGAAATTATAAAGATCCATGGGTGTGGATATAAACCAATTGACTTTATATTCACAGATTCATGTTTCAGATCACAATTAAACATAGCATTGTTAAAATAGTTATTTGGGACTGTTTTGTTACGACAAATCTTTATATGGGTTAAACTTGACTTTCTGTTTACATCTTCTAGACTTTTATTTTGAAGAGTTTGCACTGCAACTTTTGCATGCCTATTTTCACACGACACCAGAGAATTTTGAAAATGAAATGGAACCAAATGCTATAAAACGTTGAATTATTTACCTACAAAACAAAAATAAAAATCTACTGTAACCCATTGTGACCCCCCCCCCCACACACACGCACACACATTGGACACATCCATCAGAGATTCTCTTTTACTGTTCTACATTGATTTTTCGTTTTGCAGACCAGAAACGTTTATAGCATGCCCAGAAATAATCATAATCTTCTTAGTTTATATTTTAATTCATATTATTACTTTATCAATAACTTTTGTATAGGACAGTCAACTTTTTTTTACGTTAAACAGTAGTTGAGGACATGTTTGGTAAACATCCTTTAGATGGCAGCATTGCTCTTTTTCCTCATTCAATAAAGGTTGCTGCCAATTTGTGTGTCGTCAGCGACTCAATCCCGAAATAACACGTGCCAAAATCCCATCACTATTTTAATGGATATGATGATGTGTGTGTGTCTTTCAGTGTGGCACAGTGCGAGGCCATAAACGACCAAAACTACAATGTGACGTCACATTGTTTACGAGCTGTCTGATATTACGACTGAGAAGAATTGACTTTTATCCTTTTATGAATCCATTTCGATTCGAAGAGGTCAGTTTGTCCACATTCTAATTGCCTGGTTATAATGAATTCAGAATAGAGGAACGACGGGGCATGTGACCTACATATGGTGCGAAAGCATCGGCTTTCAATTAAACAGCTCCTTAATTCCTGTGAACTGCCAGTGGATTCAAATATGTGTCAGCATGCCAAGTCTTGCCCATTTTAGCAGTACTCTAATACATATAGTACTGTGACATGCACACATTGGGCATTTCCACGGTGACGTGTGTAACGCACACATGAAAACAGCAACTGTCATAAGGGTGATTTTGCTCAGCCTGCATTCGGTGTGATATAAGAAGGTCAATAAAGACCCCCGGGCTGGGTGTAACTCATTTGTAGCAAACTGTGGGTCGTTTCCAGGTTCCGAATAACTAGCGATGCACAACAAAACGGAACAGATTTGCTTCGTCAACCGACACAAGAAGTCACTTACTTTTTTCATGTGATTATTTTTGCGGTGGCCTAACAGGTTTCTTTCAAACACACCAGTCTGACTTTTTATTTTTGCGTGAGCGTAGGCGTTGTTATTGGCTCGCTCCGACCTTATTGACGTTAGCTTGCCGCCGTAAGAACGCAACTCCGTCGTAGAGCGGGGCCCCCTCTTCTTCTTCTTTTTCTATTTTAACCGGGCAACAGCTAGCAGCTTTTAGCCCGAAGTGGACACACCGCCCGAGCCCCTCGACACACATTTCTAAGCCATGCATTCAAAATGCACGCGATCAACGAGCCACCCAAAGTGAGCGAGAAGCTCCCGCATCACTATGACGATCGGCGGCAATCGGCAATCGAGTGACGACGATGTGCTCCCATTTGATCGACGACAATGTGTTCAAACAGAAAGCAAAAAGGCGTCGGGAGGCTGTTCTATGGTTATGTAGGGCAAAGGTCTCGGTGACAGCACGTCCACTTTTGTTTACGTCTTCCCCGCGCGCCACTCTTCCCACGTTCGGACGCAGCATTGCGACCCGCGAGTACAACGAGAAGCGGAAGCCTCCTTACCCGCTCTGCCCTGGATCTGTGCGGGCTTGGATCGGCCGGAGCAGCCTCTCATCATGGACCGTCTGACTACGGATGGAGCCCCGACGAATGTGCACTGATGCTTATTACTGGGAACACACACGCACGCACACGCACGCACACCGAGTGTGTGAAGCGAGAAGCCAGGCTTCCTGCATAACTGGACGGAATTAGGTGGCAATACCTGCCCCGACACCCCCCCCCCTCCTCCCCGCGCCTTCCTCCCTCCCGCGTCACAACGCACACACACAGGCCCCAAGGAAGTGTCCCCACAAACTCTGGCAGTTCCCATGACAGTGATAGTTAAATATAGATATGTACACTGTATTGTACACGCGCACACGTACACGCCCAGTCAAGACATTTAATACTGGTGCCTTTAATAATGACCGGTCGGTGTTTACTAACACTGCCAGGGAGATTGTTATAAATCTTTCTCAGTTCGGTTAAATGAAGGCTGATATGGCTTGTCCAGCGGTGGTTCTGTCATGAGCAAGACTTGGGCCAGCGCCAAGAGGGGCGTGGCCAGGCCTTGCTCATGACAGGTTCTTTGGTTCCAATTTTGTATCGTCCTTGAGATTGGCCAGCGACGAAATTGTTAACTCCATAACAAATAAGGAATGCAAATGTGAAGTTGAACTGACCCCGTAACATCTTTCTCATCTGACCTTTAAATCAACAATTGGTTCCAGACAATCGAACAAGTTCCAACATGCCGTATTTCCAGCTCCGTGTTGCTGGGCAATATTCATGAAACATTCATTTGTGACCCAAAACCCTGTAATTTTTTTTTTTTTTTACAATTTAAGACGTCATAATCACGTTTTGTTTTGAAATTGACAAAATAAGTTTGAAGATAAGTGTTGAAAATGTGCAAAGACAGAACAATACAGTCATAGCAGTTCATACAAGTATCGCACCTGCGCTTTGCTACTTTGCTCTGGTTTGAGTCGAAGTGGACTTCTGTGGTTCTTCGTGATCCAGCCATGAGCACAGCCCAGTATTTCGAGTCGGTTGCAGTTCTGAAATATGACAGAACTTGGGATCCACGTAGCTTCATGCTTGGTTGGTTCAGTACGCTCGGAAGCAGGCAACAAAATGTTATGGAGCCAAGCAAGTTTGTGCTAGCACTAATGGTTGTATCGTGGGCACAGAAAGTATTAAGACCCTTTTTCGTCTTGCATATACAACAAAGACAGCATTTTTAATGTTCAAACTAGTAAACTATTGCTTTTTGCAAATATTAACTCATTTTGTATTTGATGCCTTACATTGGGGAAAAAAAAAAGCAAGGACAAAGGCACATTTCCTGCTGTGTTGCATCCCTGTTCCTTTTAAAAATGTTAAAAATGCACCTTGCCGTTTTCCTATTTCATCCTGGATGACCCGACTTCCACAGTTTCCTAAAACAATTTGACATATGGACTCATCAAACCGCAGCGCACTTTCCCACTTTGCGTCAGTCCATCTCAGATAAGCTTTAGCCCAGAGAAGACCGCTGCAATTCTGGGTTTTGTTTGTCTATGGTGTTCCCTTTGCATGGTAGAGTTTTAACTCACATTTGTTGATGTAGCGATGAACTGACTATGGGTTTCTGAAGCATTCCTCACAATTAGTGTCGTCTTTAACAAATGTTAAAGATGACCCGAATTCTCAAGCAGTACAGTGTGGATCTTTACATGTCATGAGATATATTGAGGATAGAGGAAAGCACAAATCAGAGGAGTGGATACAATATGTATGTATGTACTAAGCATATAACATAAGAACGGTGACACAGTTAAGCACTTGACATTCCTCCAGAAAGGCCAAAGTGTCCCACTCCCCACCTTTCCCCTACGCATTACATCCTTCACTCCCATTTGTCAGGCATCTCGCCCCGCACACGTACGCACACACGCACTCACGCACATAACAACATACCAGTCAGACCAGTCTCACTCTGCCTTATCACAGTCAAATACAAGGCACATTTTTTTTTTATGTTCTCACTCTTACAACATTAACCCCCAGAAAGGGAGTTCAAGAAAGTTCTCAAATTACGGCATCATTGTGACATTATGGATGACTCAATCAGAAATCCATCAAGCTCATTTGACCCGTCCCGCAAAGCACCAGACTCAGCAGTGACACCTCACTAGATGATTCATCTTTTTGAGATTTTGACCTACCAAAACAGCTGACTTTGTGACCTCACGGCACCTGTCGGTTTTGGATGCTAAGCACTTTATCTGAGTTGGTCGGAATGTCCATCCACCCACCCATCATGCATTTTCTGTACATGTAACCCGACAAGATGAGGGGCTTCCCGTAGTAGACGCCGAAACCATTTCTTTGAACATCACGGGTCAATCGGACAATCTGTCAGGCAATCAGTTTTTTGGTATCACCGGTGGATGGGTGGGTGGGGATGGCAGCTTGTGCTGAGAGTGGCTAATGATATGATTTCTAAACTCTAGTTACTAAAAGTAACTATACTATAAATATGCTTCTAGGATACTCCAATTTCTTTGTTCACCATTCTCTGCGCTTGCGGTTTTTCCCGTACAGTCCTGGTGTTGGTAGCAGGAGCTATCAAAAAGTTCCAGTTGTCCAAAAACAGCAACAGTCATGCAAATTTGTGGTTCAAGTTGAAATTGTCCTACTTTGGAAAAAGACAAAGAAGTGAATTTTCACCTATTTGCCCAATTTACGTTGCGTCAAACCCATTTTTTGTGTTTCCTGGAACGAATTAGCGCATATTTGAGCATTTGCATTGATTTTATATGGCCCAACTCTACACTAATCACACCACGCAAATAGTTCAAGTTACGTGACAATGTGGACGCACCATAAAACACACTACGATTGACTAGCAACCAGTCCAGGTCTAACCCTTCCTCTCGACCAAAAGTCAAATTGGGTCAGGAAGTATATGAAATAGAGGAATGGATATAATTTTAACACACTGGAAAGAAAGTCATGAAGTACTGTGCATTCTGGTGGGGCACTTTTCCCCCTCCACTTCCAATGCAGACTCACCTCTACGTTTATCATTGTGGTTCAAGTTTGAAAACAACGTAGCGTTTCACTTAAAGGCCATCCATCAATTTTCTATTGCACTTGTTGTCATTCGGGTCTCAGTTTAGCTGCTGCCTATCTCAGCCACAAGCACGAGGAGAATATGCAAATTCGAGCCCTGAACCTCCAAACTGAAGACGTGTCAAATACTCGGTCACCATGCTGCCATTGGGGACTTCAGTGGAATCTTACAAGTGATAAGATGGGAGGATGCACTCTTCCTGTTACATGTATCCTATGTTGTCATGACTGGTCAGGCTTGTTTTCGCAATATGTCTGACTAATAAAGGGGAAAAAACACAAGTGATGCACTCCGGTGACAAAATAAGTCATTCACGACATGCTGTAAAATTCCACACGCAACGCAGTGGACCTGCACTTGTGTGTCCGTCTTGCCCTGCTGGTCTCTGTGACAAAGACTCCAGAGCTGCAAACAACAGCTGAGAGGTCACGCTCTATTTGGGCCATATCTAATCATGGGCCAGCGCCAGTATTTACACCAGTGAACACAAGGTAGTTTTCACGATCAGCTTACACCCAACCCTTCCCCTAAATACTGCAGGGGGACCGTGTGAGAGAAATGGAGGAAAGGTACTTTGGACAATGTAAACATGGTTGGGAACTCCTATTAAGGAATGGTTGTCGTGGTGCTCTTAGAGCAATGGTTGCCAACCTTTTTTGCACCGTAGACCAGTTTCACTGAAAGCGTCACCATTATGCTCAGTATTGTGATTGTAATTAGTGTGAGACCTGCATGTGTTACTCTTCGATGAGCCAGTCCCATCTTGGGGTAAACGGAGACGATGACACCCATATCCAGTCACAAAATTATTACTACAGTATTTTGTAATTTGGCCTTCTGTTCTTTTAGACAGTCTGGAGCCGTGTAGAAAATGTTCTGCTCTCTGCAATAACATCTAGCATGATCACTTTGGGGGGGTGGGGTGGGGTCAATGATGTTCTCAACTTGGGGTATCATATTTCAATTCACAGTAGGGAACAATCGCAGGCTGGACTCAATATCATTTGGAAATTGACTGCAGTTGAGCATGTTTTCCCCATTCTCCAGATATGCAATGCTAAACGTCATTGTTGGAAAAAAAATTACGGTAACAATCTAAAATCTGGACATCTGAAATCTAAATCTTTTCACTTGTCATCTGCCTTCCATCTGTCTTAAAAGCTTGGCAGTTTTTTTTTTTTTTTTTTGGGGGGGGGGGATATACACATTTGCCTTAGGAGACTGCTAAAATAGTTTCCAGCACACCAGCAAACCTTTCTGAGATTTGTACTATTAGCGCGTACGTGCTATGCAAATTACATAAGGCCTGAGTTTGACACAATTTGCCCTCGGGAGACACATAACAGCCATACTGTAGTTTCTCAGATGTGGCTGGAGTGTGTCGGCTGATCTCGGACAATGAAAACATCGATGATATTGACTGGCCGGGCCCTTGTCCAGACCTAAACCCAATCGAGGTCCTCTGGGACACCCGTTGTTGAATTCACCACCTACACGACAGACTGATCAACTAAATCTTTACCCCAAATGTTTATGCAAGGGGGGATTATAATAATTCTATACCTGATCTCTTTTAGGTTGTAATTCCACAATTCACCACTAGATAGCAGACAGTTCCACCACTTTCTTTCAGATCTTACCCATCGGGAGTATCGTTAAGAATAGCTATCTAGTTTCAGACATTGTTCGCCGTAATTGTTATATGTTTGGTAAAACACCAAGTAAAACTTACTACTGCATACAACAGAACTGATGGGGAGGTTACAACAGTATACTGCACACAAGTCACAGTCTGGGTTTTACGCAAAGTCCAACAAATATAAACCAACAGTTAAGACACATTTAATGAATCATCGGTAACATAAACACACTTGAACGATGAGAATGAATGTCCTTATTATTATTATCATTACAAATTCTGGATTGAATGGTGCAATAATGTTAATTTGAGAAGCATACTAAAGCTGCCAAGCTCTCAAATAAAAGTTAAAAAAAAGAACATTATTATTATTACTTTTTTGTTCACAAGATTTGTTGACAGTTTGTTAAAAGTGCATGGGGAGTTACTAAAATCTTCTGTAAACAATGGACATCTTTAACAATTAGTGGGGGTTGGGGGCGGGGTGAATGACACGCAGGACAAACATAATAGCATAAAAATTTTGAATGACTTAATTGTTGTGTAAAAAAAATGCACAAAATGAGTTCTTGGACTTAGTGTTGTTTTGATGTTCAGCTGTTTTGTACCATCTTAGAATGGTATTTTTATGTCATCTTTTGCAATGGGGCAAAAAAAACAACTATTTAGTTTTAAATTAATTGCTTGGTCTAATGACTTTTTGTTGAAGAATGGATCTTTGATACATGCATTTGAGCATAAAACTTATTCAGATACGGTAATATACATTGATTCATTAAAAAAAAAAACATACCTATGAACATGTTCTCCCCGTGCCTGCGTGGGTTTTCACTCAGGTTTCCTCCCACATCCCAAAAACATGCAACATTAATTGGACACTCTAAATTGCCCCAAGGTGTGATTGTGAGTGTGGCTGTTGTCTGTCTCCATGTGCCCCACAGTTGGCTGGCAACCAGTTCAAGGTGTAGCCTGCTTCCTGGCCATTGACACCTGGGATAGGCTCCAGCACTCCCCGTGACCCTCGTGAGGATAAGCGGTGAAGAAAATGGATGGATGGTTACCTATGAACATACGAATTTTGACGATATTTAACATGTCATTATTGCCATACATATGGTTAGGAAATCCACGGTTCTATGTTGCCCTCTGGTAATGCTGATGAAAAATTGTGACCCGCCCCAATCATCATCATTTTGGTTGCCCGTCCATAGTTTATCCTATTTAGACTCAATGAGGACAAAACCCTGGGGCTGGTAACCAGGCAAACTTTCGAAAAACCCAGTGATTGATCACAGAACCTAAAAGACATCCATCCATCTATTTTCTTCACCACTTATCCTCATGAGGGTCGCGGGGAGTGCTGGAGCCTATCCCAGCTATCAACGGGCAGGAGGCAGGGTACATCGTGAACTGGTTGCCAGCAAATCGCAGGACACATTGAGACAAACAGCCGCACTCACAATCACACCTAGGGGCAATTTAGAGTGTCCAATGTGGGAGGAAACCAGAGTGCTCAGCAGAATCCCATGCAGGCACGGGGAGAACATGCAAACTCCACACAGGGGGGTCTGGGATTGAACGCAGGACCTGAGAATTGTGAGGCCAAGGCTTTACCAGCTGCTCCACCGTTCCGCCCCTAAAAGACAATTAAAAAAATCCTGGTAACTGCTAACCATGAATGCACATGAGCGTGTTACTTTTATGTACAGTACATTGAATTCACACCCATACAGGACAAAAACTGTCTTCAAATGGATGAGACAATGTCATGGTTTCATACACAAGCTGCACATGCTTCCTACCATCCTCATATGTGATTCTGTTTACCCGAAGCCCGTATACTTATTAACACACACACACACACACACACACACACACACACACACACCACACACACACACACAAGCACAAACCTTTTCTCAACAAAAGTGTCACAACTCACCCATGTCGCACAAGCAAACCGCACCTGACTTTTGCAAAGTATGCTGGTGTCACACTGGCAGGAAACACACAAGCCTCCCAAACCTCAAGAACAAGTCACATGTTGTTTGACCATTTTGCTGTTTTTGTATTGAAAAATTAAAACCCTCAGGGTTCAGGAGAGGGCCACACGAGTCAGACTTGGCTCCAGATTCGGTGACAAAGGCATCTGGACGCAGACAATACTAAGACAACCCTGCAGTGTAGTGCTCAAGTTTCACACTTTGTCCACAATTGGTTTGATAATATATAATACAGTACAGTTGAATCTCCAAGGTTAAATACAATGTTACCTGCTGGTCCAAGAAGATTGGGAAGTCTCTTAATTTAATGTCATTTCAGAATCAAATTCTTGCCTTTATGAAGGCTTGAATAACTAAAAAGTAGTGATTAACATGATTTACATTCTCTAATTTTATACATTCAATACTGCCATACAAGTTTGAAAATGTTAACCAGTGTAAAAATAAAATCAAATAAACGAAAGATTGGAGATATTTGCAGAGCGATAACCGTTTTGTTAGGGTTCTGGAATTAACAAACATCTTCTTATGATTTGTGCATTTTTTGTTGAAATTCACTGGTTATGTACTTGTATGATTATCGTGGCATCAGACTGGTAAGTCATGCAAATTTTTATTGCTTTGAGCATGAGCGGCACAACTGACTAGTGGTTAGAATATCTGCATCAAGATTCTGAGGTTCAAGGTTTGAATTGTGGCTCCTGTCTTCTTCATGTGTGGCATTTGCATGTTTTCACCATTCTTGCATTGATTTGTTGCGCCAAAGTATTCCACCTTTCTCCCACATTCCAAAAACACGCGTGTTAGGTTCATTGAAAAATCTAAATCTTTATCTTGTTGGAGGTACTTAATCCTGGACGTGTTTCATAAATGCATTTAAAGAAGCCTTCTTGACTGGAAAAAAAAAAGTGATGTTTTTTTTTTATTCAAACCAGATAGATTTTATTAGTGCACAAAATGAAACATGCATCAGCTACATACAAAATCAGTGTGCTCAAAGAACAAAAACAAAACATGAACTTCACACAAAACACAAAAACATAACTCTGCAAAAATTTACTGCGTTTTGGGCCCGATGACTCAAATCTCACCCCCCAATTTTTTCTTAAATGCATGCGCTTTTTAAACATCCTAGAAAAGTGTATGACCATACAGTACTTGGTTAAAATATTTAATATAAAAACACAAGATTTGTAAATACAGCACCCGTCTCTCCCCCACCAGCAGCCTCCCAGGAAGTTGGATGCGTTAGCCGCCGCTTGGTGTATTCACAGGTGGGACAATAAGTAGATACAACATGGCCCTCTGACCTGGAGTGCTGTAATGTGACGCCAAACTAGTGGGGGCAAAGTGTCAGCGGATTTCATGTTTGTGGATGGCACCAAAACCCAAACTAACAAGGGTGTCTGCACATTGTGCGGGATATTCATATATGTCGGTCTTATGCTGAGAACTGTGAAATCATCCGGCTAACCCGACTTCTGACATCACAGTGACACCGTCCCCGAGGTAAAAAAAAAAAATAAATGAATAATCAATTCGAGGGGCGACACGAAGACTGCAATTGTGTATTTTGAACGTCGTCGTGGCCCCGCAGCACATATACAATGAATGGGTTTGCAAATACCTCCTTGAGCTCTGCAATGTGCAGGCCTTTACGCACACACGCAAACACTCACGGACATGTCTTGACTTCAGCAGAACCCCAGATTGGACTCACCAAATAGCTGGTGTTCTATTGAACCAAAGAACTACTGCTTTTCTGTAGGTGTGAATGTTTGTCTGTATGTGCGCTGCAGATGGTACGCGACCCCTCCTGGGTGTACCCTACCTTTCGCCCAAAGTCTGCCAGGATAGGCTGTGGCTTACCCTAACAAGGATAAGCAGAGTAGGAAACGAATAGATAGGTACTGAACACAGAACGTTTTGTTTTTACTTCAACTTTTCCTCATCGCTGGGACCATTTTGCATTTTTTTTCTATGATATTGATAATCTAAGGACAAAAAAAAAGCCAAAGAAAAAGTACAACAATTAAAATTTGTGGAGGTGTTCCTTTGCATATCAAGGGAACCTTTGTTGAACTTTAAAAAAAAATGTTGGTAGAACCCTAAAATATACAACCTTTCCCTGTAAATGTGCGATAATCAGTTTAGTGCAAGCTTGAAAAACAGACCTCAGATTTTGGCAACAAACAGCGCTCATACTTGCATACTGTCACTCAAACAAAGGGGCAGGATCTAAAAATGTCATAAAAAAACTTTTACAAACACATAGAGAAAAAGGTACAGTCGGGCCCATTTATGTGCTGTTATTTTGATAACTTTGTTGTTTCTTTGTCCAAATCTCTTCACTTGTCAATCAAAAACAGTACCATGAACGTCTTTCTCCTTCATTGAATTGCGAAATTGTTGGCCTCCACCCTCACTGACTTTGGCAGACAGTAGAGCCACCCTTGGCCCCCGCAGCAGCTTTCTTGCGTCTCTTGTTGAGAAGGGGGTTACTGGACGTGTCCAGGTCCTTGATTTTCACCTGGTCATAGTCGACACGCATGGTTGCCAAAGCGCTTGTCATCTCCTCCTGTCACACATTAGACACAGGCTCTTCACTCATTGCTGATAAAGTAGTCTTTTCTTACAGAAAGAGTTTTTGAAGAACAGATGCTTACTAGTTCCCAAATATGACCCATAATATGATACCCGAAGAGGCAATTGACCCCTCCGTAGAAATTGCGTCATCCGCATCGCTGACCAATCAGAGGCCAGAGATCTGCATAAACCACGCCCCTTTTTGACATCCACCGTTCCCTCAGACAACGTTGCATGGTCCAGTATAGCTTTTGTTAGCGTTTTATCGCGTATTTGGGTTCTTTAACAATAGATATGGTTAAGAGGTGTAGTCACGGACTTTGTAATAGTGACGACAGGTATCCTGAAAGGCTAGTTGGTGGAGTTCAATTTGTACCCTTTCCAAAACCGAAGACCCAGTACAAAAAATGTCTTCGATGGATCAAACTTTGTGGAAGACCGAATCATCAACTGAATCCATCTAAAATCAACCGGAACAGAAGACCGAGTACGAAAAATGTCTTTGATGGATAAAACTTTGTGGAAGATCGTATGATCAACTGAATCCATCTAAAATCAACCGGAACAGATATGTTTGCACGAAGGTAAGTCCTATATTTGATTTTCAATACATGTCTCATATAAATGAATTAGCAGTTCTTCGCTTGCATAATATAGCTACGTGTGAATGATTGACACACTTGATCTGTGTTGAGCGATATTTTGCGATGATCTGACTGCACTAATGTGTCTCTGTTCGGCGGCTCCCAAGCTAAGCTAAACCGGACTAGCGAGTCCTAAAAGCCTTCGACGTGCACCGAGACACCAAGACTGATGGAAGGATGTTTGAGGACACTATTAAGTAGTGATTGTCGTACTCGGTCGGGACTTACGTAGGTTTGGCACTAATTCAAGAATAATTATTGAGGGGAGCGTGTGACGTTACACAAAGAAAACGAGAGAAACAACTCGTAAATCAAGCCTCGCCACCTTTTCCTTCATACGGTGGTTCACAAACGGCTATACAGATACATATAAAGATTCTGCACACAAGTGTGATATGTAACACGAAAATAGGAAACCGTCAATGACGAATTCGTCTTTGGGTTATAGTATATTATTTTATGTGGCTTCTCGGGCTTCCTCTGACTCCGGAAAGATCTCGCGCTAATATCAATGGTTTCTCCGTCGATATGCATGTAAATACCATTGAAATACCCCTCACTGAAATACTTGAAGCCCTGCTGTCTGCTTTTCAACGATATTTCACTATTCGCGAAGAATGCGAGTGAGAAATTAGCTGGTAAATCGGACAATTTCGCTCTATTCTTTTCTTCCTGCGCCGCCATTTTTGCTAATTGTTTGTCTGAGGTTAGCACACGTGGGGTGACGTAACTTCAGGAGGCACGTTTAAGTGCCCTGTACGGAGGGGTCAATTGACAAAAAATGTTGCATAAATTACTTGTGACCACTGCTTGAGATTGAATGCTCATATCTTAGTCTTAAATAAAAATTTGGGGTCACCTTTTCCATCCTATTTTGTCTATAGAAGTAAATACATAAAAGCAACATACTATAGTTTGTTATGTAGTAACAGTTACTGATACAGTTCCGGAAGTTAGGATCTACTGCATGCAATATACATACTTCCCCTATCTGGTAGACTTCCATGTTAGGGTTTTGCTTTCATTTTTTCCCCCCTGTCATCTCTGCCTTCTATATAATTTTTCTTTGTCTCGAGATTTTTGGATATATGTAGCAGTAATAAACAGTTACGCATAAAAGCTGCTCCCTTTAACATCCGATATTCAGTATAGTAGAAAACAGGAGAAAAGGATAATAGAGGTTATTAAAGACATTGAAGTTGTTTAAAGTGAAAAATTAAGCTAAAAGATGCCAAATACAGAGTTAAGAATTCAATCAATTCATTTGTGCACGTTCAAATTTGCACTGGTCTGTTATTACACCTGCATGAATCCAGGACCAAGAAAAGAGTGTAGCCTCAGCTTTTTTAAAGAAGTAGTTGAGAAGGTAAATATTTACACAACTCCCATAGCGCCACTGCTGAACAATACTGTATTGTGTGTCTATCATTGAAGACAATTGTGGCTTATGCTCTTATGACATCATATATCAGCTGCTGAGAAGGATTGGTGCTATGTATTCATGGCTTATCGACACACAATTGCACGCATTGAAAATACCAATTTCTCAACATTATTTTGTTGGAGAAGTTATGCTATACTGTAGCGCCAAATGTGTATGCACGTGTTTGAATAACTGGACCAGTGTTATATTTTTAGTTAGTCTTTATTTAGTGAACAAAGACAGGATGACATTTCTTTGACTTTTGCGTTATTTTACTATAGAACCCATTGTGGGACCTCGGGGGAAATTGTACATGATACTGTATATTTAAACCAAGGGCACTAACATGCACAAACAACCTAAATTCTAACATTTGCTGAAAGAAACTGTATTAGATGTGTATTTGGCACCGTTGTGTGCTGTTATACTGTGGTTTTGTATTCTATTGATGGTTTCTATTATATAATTGTGACCTGATACAACAGTATTTATATTAAGTGGTGGAATAAATTGGGTAAGACCCCACTGAACAGTGAAAGGAGTAATAGGCCTACACTGAAAAGAAAGAACAAAATATAAGCCATAACATTTGGAAAATAACACTTGATTAAATTACAGTATTACAAATAACGCGCATACAGAATTTTGTACAGTTTTGTATTATTAATGGTGGTTTGCATAGTTTCTCTCTAATACCTGTACGTATATCTTTCCAATACGAAAACCCGTTTCTTTAGAATCATGACTATTAATAAATCACAAAAATGTACTTTGATATTTTTCACTTTCATTGTGATCCCAATTGTTCTTGAATATTTTTTAGTTATCCATTCATTGCTGCAGGGATTTTTTTTTTTTTTTTGGTATTTCGAATACAGATCTATAGGTTTATGTGGCTCACATTCAAATTTAGTGCGTTGTTAAACTATTTTTTTTATACTTTACAAGTGATTTTGAGGATGCCTTGTGAATTATTAAAATTGTCAATTCCCAAGCATTTTGACCTCATGTTTTCATCCATGAAGTATGGTTTATTGTGAAAATTTTACGATCACTTCCATAGATAGGAACCCTGAGACTTTTGGAACGAGAATTTATTTTCCTTGTAATGCCCCAAAATGACCAGATGAGTTCAGTGTTGTTGTGCCTCAGACCTTCACTTCTTCCCACATCTCTTTGTCCTCAGTCAGCACTCGGGTGGTGTGCAGCGGCGTGGAAGGGACCACCATTGATTGCTGCAGAGCCCAAACACACACAGCCCCACGTGTAAACACAACTTAAACAGGAAGTTGCACCGGCAGAATCAAATGTGTGTGGGCGTGTCTGGGAAAACTCACGCTGATCCAAGGGTGTTTCATAAACTGGCTGATGGTCATTCTCTCATTGGGGTCTGTCTTCAGCAGCAGGTGAATCAAACCTTTGCCTGAGAGAATAAAAACAGCACAAAGGTAGTTTAGGAGATCCTAATACCAGCAATATACTTAAACACCTTCTTAAAAGGGCATTACATGGAAAATAGTCTTTTCATTGTTTGTATTCACAACAGAACCTCTTTTTTGGGCTATTGTTACGCCGTTAGGTCAAGCAGAAAGGAGGATCTGTAGCCCTTTTATTTTGGAACAATTTTACTGTTCCATAATGTAGTTTTAAAACTGCCCACTGTATTTGTTTGGATTCTGATGGACATTTATTGAAAATTTCAGACAGAACAAAGTTTTAAAGGGGAGTAAGTAAATTTCTTTCGGCTTGTCCCTTTCGGGATCGCCACAGTGTGTCATCTCAGATGAATGCAAATATATAATTTTTACGCCGGATGCCCTTCCTGACGCAACCCTTCTTGAGTGACAGAAAAAAAACGAGAGCAAGAGAACATGACAAGATAACCAAATAATATAGGAAGCGAAAACAAAGGACATTAAGGAGCCTATCCCAGCTGACTCTGGGCGAGAGGTGGGCGACACCCTGAACTCGTCGCAGGGCACCAGTCACGCCTAGGGGCGATTGAGTCTCTCCAATTAATGCAGGTTTTTGGGATGTGGGAGGAAACCGAACTACCTGGAGAAATCCCACGCAGGCACGGGGAGAACATGAAAACTCCACACAGGCGGGGCCGGGATTTGTAGCCCGGTCCTCAGAACTGTGAGGTGGATGTCCTAACCAGTCACCCACCGTGGAGCCACTTTCATGTGCAATACATCTGAAATGGAATTCCTTTTTTTTTGTTTTTGACATTTCAGCAGTATTAATGTTACAAGTGTTCATAATGTTACACTGACTCACAATAGTAATTGTACTTTATAGGAATAAATCCTGTGCCTCACTTTACATTCCTGTATTGTAATGTTGGTCATTGTGGTGGCAATTGGAGGGCCAAAGTATTTTTTTACGTGGTATTGAGGTAAATGGAGGCTTTTAAATACGTGGTCAAGGCCATATATTTTACACACATGAGTACCTACTCATGAAGTGACTGCTTAGAGCTACTGTACACCTTCCCCTTGCCGTCTCACCCTCACCCGCTTTGCTGCAGCAGACTCAGGACTGCGGGGAACGTTATGAGGTGGTGGCGACTGTCTCACTAACATGTAAGACATTTTTCTACTTGCCTGTCTTAGGACCACACGTCATTGCGCTCACACACCCACAAGTGTTTTGCTCTTGGTGGGTGAGAAAAACTCATCATCTCAGGTCATGAGTAAAAGCATCTAAGTATGTAATTGGGCTAGCCGATTCAGTGTTGACCAGTGTCCTGCTGTTATTGTTGAGATTTTTTTTTTCCTTGTGGTCCTCGTGCTTGTCGAATCTGCGTGTATTATCGTGTTACATTGTTTTAGGGTTTTACATGGGACCAAAACTACCCAGGGGACCTGTCTCCCCCGCACATAAATTTCACCTATTCAGTCACGATAAGGGGCCTCACCACCTCCAAACGTATTGGATTATTTTGCCCCAGATATACATGCAGTATGTTCTACCTTTACTGCATAACATCACTATAGATTATGTGGACATGAAATCGAGGTTAACATGTTGAAAGGGTTTGAATGACAGAAGTACAGTAGATAGTCTCTGTTGAAGTTGATCTAAAAGCTGCTTTATGGTGTTTTTCTTCAGCAAAGTGACCAAGCTATTAATTTGTGATTTGTAAAATAAGCCTTAAAGAACCTTGCCTAGCCTTTACAAATGGTACAGTCTGGCTGGAAAAGAACAGGGCCTTCCCCAAAATGTTGGATGCTTGGAATTGTTTAGATTATGAGTGTCCCATTTTTTTCCTTTTCCTCCAAGTGTCACATACAGAAAAGAGACCCACTTTCAACTCTGCGGTGTATGCAGAGATGCGGTTAATTTATGCATTTTTTTCCTAACGGCCGCTAGGGGCACTCAAGCAGATGAGGTAAGAGTGAGACAGGTGGAATATATGTGTCGAGAAAGACGCAAGTTTCATGCAACTTCGCGCTTTGTTCATGAATAAAATTAGCATGTACAGACCCTCTTCATGGAAAATGCAAGAAGAAATGCATATGACACAGCTTTCAAGTTAAAACCAAGCTGGCCGATAAAGAAGGAAATTTAGCATAAATGAATCAATGGTGAGACGCTGGAAATGGCAGCGGGAAGAACTGGAGAAATGTAAAAAGACGAAAAAAGCTTTCAGAGGGAATTAAAGCAGGTAGCCTGAACCGTGTTGCTGCTGTGTTAACTGCCACTTCTCAGTGGCTTTTCCCGCAACGTTTTTTTACCCAGCCCTGTTAGTGCTGTGTTACTAGCGTATGGCCGCTGTGTTACTGCCGCGTCACAGGCACTGTTTGGAAAGAAAAGCTATGGTATCTTATTAAAACTTTGAAACCTCTTTGTGTAACATCTTTCTTTGTAAATATCTCATGTTTCAATGTGGGGCGTTTGCGGTTTATGGGCAGGTGCGGCTTATGTATGTACAAAATGTTTTTACAAAATGTTTTTTTTCCTTTCCTGAGGTTTATAATCAGGTGTGGCTTATAGTGCAGAAATTACAGTAGTACCAAATTGCAAACTGAAAATTTTAATTTTGTTTCTCGAAGCCCATTCATGTTACATGTTCAAAAATTGGACCTTAACACAAAGGAAAAAGTAGACTAAAGCAATTTTGCTTCTAAAAGAGAAGTATCATTACGGGCGGCATGGCAGGTGACTGGCTAGTAGGTCTGCCTGAGAGTTCTGAGGTCAAAGGTTCAAATCCTAGCCCCGCCTGTGTGGAGTTTGAATGTTCTCTGTGCTTGTGTGGGTTTTCTCCAGGCACATCCCAAAAACATGCATTCATTGGAGACTTTAAATTGCCCCTAGGTGTGATTGTGAGTATGACTGTTGTCTGTCCCTATGTTCCCTGTGATTGGCTGGGAACCAGTTCTGGGTGTACCCCGCCTCCTGCCTGATGACAGCTGGGATAGGCTCCAGCACTCTGCGAACCTTATGAGGATAAGTGGCTCAGAAATTGGATGGATGGAATTATCATTATGAAGAGAAAGAGTACTATTTTATTTGTGTATAGTGTTTTTGTGTGTTTAATTTAGAAACGCTTTAGATGAAATTAATGTATTAGCATTACTACTGGTATTCTTACTAGTGATCAGGGACATCACATACAAGAGAGATGTGTCATGACCCCCCTCGCGCTGCTCCCACCTCTCTTCTTTCTTTAAATAACATTGTGGGCCGGCCATGTCAAATGATATTTTTAGTATATGCCACAGGACTCTAAAATGTGGACTGCAGGGTACAAATGGCGCCTGGGTCAAGGTTTGGATAACCCTGGTTCAGATTAAGAATTAAAATACAGGCGCAGCTCAGGGGTCAAGCACATCAGAAGCTTTATCAGTGGTTAATGAAATAACCTTCATGTGACACATCAGCCCACTCTGGGTTGGGAAATTCATATTGACCCATCCTGATCCGCCTCTTCATCCCTGGTGAAATAGCTTGACCCGTGTTGGAATAAAACGGAGGGAACCCGCACAACCTAGAGATGAACAAGGGAGCGGTTAATCCCTTCACTTTGTTCGAGGTTACCTCAGTGATAAATGTAAGATACTCACAGGATGTACATGATGACTCCCAGGGACCACATGTCACATGACTTGTCATATTTCTCCGGACCCAAAACCTCCGGTGCTTTTCAAAGAGCCAGATAATCACAACCAGGGAAGTGGGGGGGGGAGGGGGGTTGGGGGGAATAAATGCAGTGTCGTATTCAACTGTAAAACTTGTTTCTCAAATTCATGCATTTTATACTTCACTCAGAGCTGCTCACTGTGTCTGAGCCTGACCACAGTCAGTCCGTCTTAGCACAGGAAGTAAAAGAGAGGAACTAACCCACATAATATGGTGTGTAGCAGGGAGTCTGGAGAGGGTTGTGCTGTGTGGTCTCTTTTGCGAAGCCAAAGTCCGTTAGCTTGAGGACTCCATTTCTGTGCTTGGAGGTGTACAGTAGATTTTCAGGCTATTGGAGGAGAAATAAAATGACGCAAGTTAACAAAACATTGTTGAAACCCAAATCTAATTGTGAATGTGTTGATCTCACCTTGATATCTCTGTGAGCAATGTTAATACTATGCAGGAACTCAATGGCTGTGCCAATGTCTCTCATAATTTCAGACGCCTCTGGGATAAAAGAGGTTAAAACAAACAATCTCAAACCGGAAGCCAATGCAATGAAACGGAAAAATAAAGAAAGGCAATTCTCTATTGGTTATCTAACTTCAACTGTATTTACTGAATCTAAGAGTACCAGTTATCTATTTGAGGGGAGGAGCTTAATTTGTTTAAATGCATGTGTAAGACATGGATGTCCATTGATTGGTCCTCACACAAATGTGTAATGTATAATGAATCAATACTGGTAATATCCACTACAGTACTGACACAAAAGGCAGCGATGTTCAGCTTTTGAATGAAATGAACTATAACATTTACAGATGAACTTAAAGGACCACTGTCATGAAATGCATGATTTTTAGTATGTTATGAATGAAAAAACGGCAGCCAATATGGACATATGCGTTTTTTTTTTTCCCCACCATAAAATGTGATTTTGACGTATAGAGCTTTTTGTAACTCCCACCATGAAAATCCTCTCAAGGGATTTGTTTTCGAGAATAAACAGGAAGTGACGTAAAGGACAGCGGCGCCCCCCCAGTGGACTCATTTGTTTCCATTAGTTTTACCTTCTGGAAGGTAGCTCGTTGTTCCTTCGTGTTAGTCAAAATGCCAGCTCGTTGCATTGCTGGACATTGCTTGAACACTCGGGAGGATGGATTTAGCCTTCATAAGTTTGAAAGAGACCTGGTTCGTCGTGAAAAATGGATTGCACGGGTGCAGAGGACGAGAGCTTCGTGAGTTCCAAATCACAGGTAGGTGTGTATACAGTTACTAAAAAAAATAATAGTTTGGGGCGGACCACGTAATCCGTCCCTCATAACGTAACAAAAATCCGCGTACGTATGACAGGCGTGCTAAATGTGTCGATGTGAGCGTGGGATGGCATCCAATCCATTTTCCACGATGAACCATTTGAAAGCGTATGAAGAATAAATCCATCCTCCCAAGTATTCGAACAATATCCAGCAATACGAATAGCTAACACGAAGGAACAAAGAGCTACCTTCCCGCAGGTAAAACTGGTATAAACACACAAACCCATCTGAGTGGGCTCCTGCTGATAGCGTCACCTCCTGCTTCTTCACCAAAACAAATCCCTCGAGAGGATTTTCATGGCGGGAGTTACAAAAAGCCATTTACGTCACCATTTCAGCTGCATTTTTTTAAATTAAAAACATACTAAAAATGATGCTTTTGTGGGACTTTGTCAGTGGGACTTTAACGTGACCCTTTCTTCACTTCTGAATGTCCACCTGTCCACTATTGCAGTACCGTACTCTTCGAACGACTTCAAACAAGGCGCTGAATGGGAAATTTCACAAGTGTTTTATCCAAGAATCATCCAATACGTTTCCAAGGATGTGCGCGGTTATGCCCTCCTATGATTCTTCCAGTCTCCACATCTCTGTTGCAATCTGGCTGATGACACTCTGTGACACTCAAAGCCAAGTGGCCACTTCCTTCTGAGAGCATCCTGTGTGAAACCTCACAATGGCGAGCGACTGTTGATAAATTGTTACATGTCGTCTTTACACTCACCCCCAACCCTAATGAGCATGAGCGCTATAGAAAATGGACAGAATATTCAACTATAAAACTTGTTTCTCCAATTCATGCATTTTATACGTGAGGCAAAAGTCATCTGCTTTCTATATGTTCTCTTACCATCACATATGACAGTGCAAACACATCTACCCGAAGAGTCCGGTCAAAGCAGACAAAAGTTACCATGGAGTAAGCTTGAAAATAGCTGCAAAATAGTAAATAAGCAGAGCATGCAAACTCTATCGACGAAGACGAGCTGAGATTGAAACCCCCAAATTAAAGACCTGTTATGCAGATATTCAAATCACTTACTGTGGTGCGGCTACGGCACTTAAAAAATAAATTGAAAAAAGGAGGTGTTTATTTGGGATGGCTTTTATTTCAACTGGACGATGCACCTTTTTAATTTTTTGAGGACTCTGTACGTTATTTGGTATTCTGCAATGACTTGAGTCTAAACTCCAACTTCCAAAAAACTTGAGCTGTACTCACCTTTCTCTGTGAAAGCCTGGTCTCCTCTGGCTTGGATGCGGCTGAACAGCTCGCCTCCTTCCATACTGCGCATGCACGCACCCACAGACACACACAGACACACACACACACACACACACCACACACACACACACACACACACACACACACACACAACACTGAATGTTGACCTGTGCAATGAACTCATTGTAGTTTGGCATTGAGAATGCTACACAGTCTGACCTCCAAATTCAAACGCGATGTGTTCTGTGGTACTGCTTCACCTCCAAGTTGTGCTATTGTTAAATAATTGTTTTTTTCCGTGCAAATGTTTGTGAACGACTGTTCCAGCTTCAATCTGTCACCACCAGTAAGCCTTGATGAACCATAAACAATTTTGTGTACGCGCCCAATTGTAAGTATATTGAGACTAGAGTAGACCATCATCTGAGCCAATAAAGGTTGAGAAAAAACAGTCTTGTGTATAATAAGGAATTTACAATAACATCTGCCTGGTAATATGTGTGCATGTAGCGGTAACTGATATTTAATGAAATGTATTCATCATTTACCGAGCAGCCAGAAGCTTTTTGCATTCACAAGTTTTAATTTCCGCTTCTCTGGTTGTTATGAAACATTTACTTCATTGTCAACACTGGCACCCTTCCATATTGGCATTATAAGAAAAAAAAAGATACAGAAAAAAAACATGCAAATCTTTTTGCTGTTGGTGTCTCATGAGAATTGATGCCACATAATAATAGTTTGAACTCCATGTTTGACTTACAAGCCTTATTTCTCCAGAAAAGTTCAATTAAACTCCAAATTGTTACTTTTGACCTTGGAGGTTTTAGTGGACTGGGAACACGAAGAACAAAAATGACATAAAACGCTATTTTGTGATGAGCACACCTAAGAGGATGTAGACACCAAGACGTGAATGAGCACAGAAAGAAGACAGGCGTAAATGCACTTTTGTCCTTGACTGACAGAACTAAATATCGTCCTCCGCTGACCCCCACCATTACAGGAAGTAGCTAACAACAGACTGAGATCACCGCCTTTCACACACACACACACACACACACACACACACACACACCACACACACACACACACACACACACACACACACAAACGGACGGTTACTACAAACAGTACAACAAACACTGTTGCTGTGCCAGTACATTTAGTCAATAAATAAATGACTGGCCATGTATCAAATAATGTGAAGCGATCTGTTTCAGTTCACAGTTGTTTATGTCCTTCTGTTTACAGTAAGTAAGGGTGTCAACCACAAGTGGCACAAAAAGATTCCCCACCTTACACAATTACCGCATTCGCTTTACAATCCTGGTTATCTATTCTCAAAGACAACAGGTCACCGCCTCAGCATTCTCAAAGGAAACTGCTGACAGCAGACGTTTTTAGGAGGAAACCACACAACAGTCTGTGAATTTCCGAACCACTTAATAACTAAATGCAAAATTAATAAGACGAGTACACAAACCTCCGCCATGATTTAAGCACCTTGTAAACCCAACGACTGAACGACTCCAATTCAGAATATTAATCGCTAAAAGTTGAAGTAACGCTTCCTACACATGAAAAATGTTCAAAATGAGAGGTTTTGATATTGATTTGGTTCAGACTTTTTGTATTTTTTAATGACTTTTTTAATGATTATAGACTCACTACTACTACATTTAAAAATCCAGATATTGTTCTATCAACAATGTGGATTATTATTAAATGTAATGGAAATATTATTTGAATAATTTCTGTTATACCATTAATTATGTTTATTTACATTATACTTATGCATTTAAAAAATAAATAGATAATAATTTGTAGAAATATATCTTACAGAGTTACTTTTAAATTATTATTTATTTAAAGTGTGGCACAATTATTTGTATGTTGTGTATTTTTGGAGATGAGAGTCCTTTTGTAAATTTGGTGATTCTTTTAGTGCCAAAATTAGATTTCACCTAGAAACATCTCTAAATTGGAAAAGTATGATCGAAATTCCACTCTAGCTCAGACTTTCCAATGAGTCCAGCTAGAAAACTGACAGCCAATCAGTGTTTGCCACGCCTGCAGTGTTTCCTGTGCTGACCCCCCCATTGTTTGTGGATATGTTTCACCAAACAGAGAACGTCCACTATCTGGCATCCTGTGGTCGAGTTTTGTAAAAAATTATAAACAAACAAAACAAAAATAACATGTACAATGTGCAAGCCTATGTGTTTCAGAATACACACAGGTGGAACTTGAGGTGTTGTAGAGCGGGCGTGACGCTGACGACGAACCACAACAGTCGAGAACTTCTAGACAGGCTTGTTTTGAAAGATTGGTTTTCGTGTTCTCTTTGTGACCTAATGCCAACTGTGGCAGAATGCCAGTGCTGTCGTGACTTTGAAAAGGTCAAACAAAAAATGGAGCGTATCGGAATGAACTTGGATCACGATCAACATGTCTGCATAACTTCCTCAGATAGATAGAAAGTTGTATGTTTGGACGAAGACGTGTTACATATCAATTTACTTATGATCCATGACAATTTGATTAAAGGACCACTTGTACATCCAGTGGAAAATCAGGGTGTACACATTTTTATCAGTCTTGGAATCCTATGTGAATGCTATGTGAGCTATATGAATTCTATGGGCTATGTCCAAAGTTTATCAAATATGCAATCTTATTTTCCGAGTACGGCGTAGGACTATGTAATGGTTTATTTCTATCTGGAACATAAAATGAAAAAAAAAATTGGGACTCCCCTAAAGAGATTACACATATATATCAATTCATCCCTTTTCTTAGCCACTTATCTGCACAAGGGTCGCGGGAGTGCTGGAGACTATCCTAGCTGTCAACGGACAGGAGGCAGGGTACACCCACGCGCAGAACATGCAAACTCCACACACGGAAGTCCGGGATTGAACCCGGGTCGTCATAACTGTGAGGCCAATGCTTTATAGCTCCACCACTGTGCCTCCTCATAAAGTATCTTGTTGCTTACACCGACACACTGTGAGGCCAACGCCTTACAGCCATTCCACCGTACTGCCTCATAATGTATGTTGTTGCTTATACAGTACCGGCACGAGGCTATAGCTAGGCGGCTAATAACCAGTAATGGCTAGATGCGTGCAAATTTCCCCGGCTGATGAACGACCCTCAACTGTGACAGCCACAGCTTTACCCTGTCAGGTTGACCCCATGGGAGGTTAAAGAAGGACAAATTTGGGTGCGCTTTCTCAGTTTATTTGCAATCTAGTGCAGAACAAGTGGGCCTCTTGGCTTAGCTAGACCGAATGGTCTGTAATGTTAAGCACCGGTGACGTGACGGGGTGGGGTCATGGATGTTTCTTCCGGGTCTGGCTGTGAAAGTTGGCACATATACAGATAATGCTTGGATTTCAAAAATGTTTTTTATTTTCAATTTTTTTTCAATTAATTTCCAAAATATATGTAATTATAATATAACTTCAGATTGGAGAATTTATTGTACGTACGGATTTTGGACAAAGTCCTCCTTTAACTCCAGCATGGCCACAACCAATGAATGAATGAATGAATGAATGAATGGATGAATGAATGAATGAATGAGGAAATGGTTCTTGGTTATTTACTGTAAAATTGCAAAGTAAAATTTGTGATGCAATTTGAATAATTTTGAGTTGAACAGATAGCTAGCAAGAAAGTACCACTCCATGATGATGAGCAGGCACTTCTTCCCATGATACATGTTCTCATAAAGGCTGAGGATTCGGACAATATGCGGCCCGCCAGACACCCTCCAATGAAGCTCCACCTCCCGTCTCGCTTTCGGGCTGTCGTATAGGATCTGGAAGACAAAGACAGAAAAAAACAACTTAATGTGTGCTACAATAAAGAGTCCAACCTGTTTCCAGGACAAATATGCCACTGAATGTAAAGTATTAACTTCACAATAGAAGATACAATTGATTACCAAAGGTGTAAATGGGATAATAACTCTTGAACCAAAATTCTGAGCCAGAAAATCTTCTTGTTCTTCAGTACAATATGGGAAAAAGCTATTGTGTATATGACATATGTAGATTAATGAACATATACTGACATTTAATGGCATAAAAATTACAATAGAAGCACATTCTTACAGCTTTTTGAGCACTGTAGTTAATTTCATTTTGAAATTCTATGAGTTAGGAATGTTAATGTTATGATGATGACAGTTGGACCTTGGACTAATTAATTTCAGAAGAATTAAGGTGGAGGTGGGAATGCATTAGGGATCAGCTCTGAGCCCCTTCCTGTTTGCTGTGGTAATGGACAGGCTGACAGACGAGGTTAGACTGGAATCCCCTTGGACCATGATATTCGCAGATGACATTGTGATATGCAGTGAAAGCAGGGAGCAGGTGGAGGAACAGTTAGAAAGATGGAGGCATGCACTGGAAAGGAGAGGAATGAAGATTAGCCAAAGGAAGACAGAATATATGTGCGTGAATGACTGAGGTGGAGGGGGAAGTGAGGCTCCAGGGAGAAGAGATAGCTGGGGTAGATGACTTCAAATACTTGGGGTCAACAATACAGAGCTATGGTGAGTGTGGTAAGGAAGTGAAGAAACGGGTCCAAGCAAGTTGGAAAAGCTGGCGGAAAGTGTCTGGTGTGTTATGTGACAGAAGAGTCTCCGCTAGGATGAAGGGCAAAGTTTATAACACATTGGTGAGGCCGGCCATGATGTACGGATTACAGACGGTGGCACAGAAGAGACAACAGGAAGCAGAACTGGAGGTAGCAGAAATGAAGATGTTGAGGTTCTCGCTTGGAGTGAGCAGTTTGGATAGGACTAGAAATGAGCTCATTAGAGGGACAGCCAAAGTTGGATGTTTTGGAGACAAGGTTAGAGAGCGCAGACTTCGATGGTTTGGACACATCCACTGTGTGTGCGCACCTTTCAATGTAAGTAAAAGTGACACATTCAAAATGGTAGATGTACTAATACATCCCTAGCGCAACGCAACACATTCAATAGTAAATATATAGAAAGCAAAGCATGCTCTGTCACTGGATGCTGTGGTCTTGGAGCGCGGTCGGAGCATTGGACTGAATTTCTGAGCAGACCCCAAACACGAGGCTGGAGCTAGGATTGGCTGGAAACTGCATAAAGTCACGATGGGAAGCGCTCCTTGCCATAAAAGAAGGGGACAAGAACTTCTGTGGTCTTTTCAACATGCACGCTGATCTGAGCCCCATCGGGCAGAGCCCAGCGCTGAACTTTCTCCAACCTTAATGTTTGAGCTTGTATTCGAGACGAAAAATTTTTAACTTTTCATCTGGCCTAATCGTTGAAGTTTTACCACGACCAGAATAAAAGAACCATGAAATAGAGGGTTGTGGGGCTGGCAGTTTATATACGGGCCGCGACTTTTCTTTGTTCTCTTTTCATAACCTCTCACAGAACGGTCAATACTGACATCGCATACATGTCCAGTCAGTGTGTATTATTGGATATGACAGTCAAGGAGTGATCTGACTTTCACAAGATTGCCTTGGTCACAGACTGGAAAGACTGACTCATGGTCATATGAGAGACAAACGCACACACCCACACCCACGCTCACAAAGATTATTAAGACAAGCAACATGCTTATTTGTTGATTCAAGTTATTTGAACGTTACGGAGGAAATTTGCAGGGAAGTCTACAATCAAAGTGATGCCAGAACTACTCCTCGCTGTACTTGTGTGGACGAGGAAGTGATGGCTAGGAGTCTCGATGCACAGCGGCTGTACAGTTGAAAGTAGAAGTTGGGGGTTTCCGGAGACTTCTCTGCCAACGGGGGTGACTGAGTACAGTGTCGCACACCCAATGTGACTTGAATAAGCACTTTTGGTGTTGCAAGCTCATTTACAATGCTCATTTCCTGCACTTCACTGTAGTAACTAATAAAACAGAACGGATTAAAAATGAGACAAAGAGATCACCAGACATTATGGTAATGGTGTAGGCAGACTTGTCCCTGATTTCCCTCTAACCAAATTAAGAACCTCCTAAGCCTTCTATTGAACCCTTCACGTCTCCTTGGACGCCGCGGTTCACACAAAGGCTCTGTACCTTTCACCAAAAACAGCATCATCGAACGCAATCGCATATACAGTAATTACGGCTGTCACGAGCAAATGTGTTTTACAATAACTGAGGTTCTCGATTATCACATCAATTAATCAAATCAGGACTGTTAGTTTGAGATACACTTCTGACTTCTGACTCTGACTGTAAGTTTCAAGTGATTTGTATTACAGCTACAAAATGTGATTATTTTTGTAATAGATTAAACTGGCAATTATTCTTTTGCAAAAATTCATTATTCAGTGGTTTACTAATTTGGACTGTAACGTGAGAAAATTGGCAGAAGGGGTTAGTTAGTTCTTTTCCAAAATAAAAGCAGACAATTGCAAATGTCTTATTGTGATTAAACAACAAACATAATCATCCAGCTTTATGGGTACTTATTGTGGTTTACTAGCGTGCATTAAAATAAAAAGTTTGTTGCTGTCAGTAGTGGTATGTGAAAGAATGTATCATTTACCTTATTAGTTCAATATTTTCAAGAAATAAGAAACAACTTTTATTTAACTTTTATGCACAATATCATGAATCATTAAATAAGTACATTATTTAGCTTAGAATAATATCAAAAAACATTTTGTTTTGTTTTTAATGAATGCATACTGGTAAATAATTAACATCCTACTACGCTAGTCTATTTCCATGTTGGCTGTTGTGTTGTATGTTTTAAGTGCTAATTTGTGTAAAATATTGTATGAGTAGTATGTGTACTTTATAGGACAGATGTTTGTCATGTATTATAATATCATATGTATAATTAAAAATCCATATTAAAGAATAAATGGTACGATACTTTACATGTTTTTTTTTTATATGGGAAGGAATGTAACGAGAACCTTTATTGTGGGTGAAGAGGGTTAATGAGTCTATAAAAATCAAACACAAAAGCATTCAGGTCCCATGACACGCTGAAGCTTCAGAGCTCTAGTTGGAGCCGTCTAAATAAGAATTTGAGGTTTAATCAGGGTCAGTGGAGACTTATTAACTACTTTAACATACGTGTTGGCTTGAAGTGAAGCGGCATGAGGAGTGAGCCTGGGAGACAAAGTTGTTGTGCGAAGTTCCTGGCTCAATTGCAGGAATTTCCATCCAAAAAATTCATGCAATTGCTACCCTCATTGTGAGCATGTAGACAGGGAAACGCTAAAGCAGGATAAAGCATCTCAGCTGACTTGGGAAATCCATTTTCTATGCAGTTTCGCATTACCATGAGAACACTATCAATATTTCCCCTTTCAAATGGACCTTTAAAAAGCACAGAAGATTGTAGTCGTGGGGGATATATCGTGAAGTTCGATTCGGAGATGCGAGCAGGTATTGAGTCAGAAATAGTACTGTTTGCAGATAATCTATGGCACCCCAACATCATACTGGCAAGACAACTCACCATCGGAATCAGAAACAGAATCTTTGTGATTTGCTATGTCAAAAACGCAGGAGGAATTTGTCTCATTTACATTTACCAGTTGACAATGTGGGAAAATTAACAATCAATTCATCATTCAATTCAATTGCTGTTTTTGATGTCAATTTTTGTGATTTCTTTTTGTCTCTTGCATTGTTCTGAACTTCTGTTTTCCATGACTGTTTTGTATCGAGAGCCTCTGCTAGTTCAAGCCAAGTAGTGTCTTCCATTTTTTCCTCAAATGCTTCTAGACACGACTAATCACCAATAGAATTCAGATCGTGGTGCCAGCCGGGTCCTGGTCAACGGGTATTAGCTCTTATTTTGAAATGACAGAGAGGAGACCACTCAGGAGGAGATAAAAGGAAGTGGCAAACCAAAAAAGGAAATGAAACAGACAACCTGCTGTGTGAGTTACTGGTTCAAGAGAAGTCCAGGAAACTTAAAAAGGAACACTTTGGACAAACTACAGGGATACCGTCTCCCTGTCTCAAAAGCTGTTGAGACAGTTCTCCACAGTGGTCATCGAATCAGTCCTGTGTACCTCAATCACAGTCTGGTTTGCGGCTGCCACAAAAAAAGACACATTCCAACTGCAATAGACAATCAAACTGCTGAACAAATTGTCAGCACCACCCTAAACATCCTTGAGGCCTTGCACGCCACCTGAACTAGAACCAGGGAAGGCAGGATTCCATCAGACCATCCACATCCTGGCCACCAGCTCTTCCAGCTCCTTCCCTCAGTTAGGCGCTACTGACTAATGCAAACCAAAACTAGCAGGCATCTCAACAGCTTCTTCCCTCTTGCAATGAAATTCTTGAACAGCTAACGTCCAATTCAACAGCAGCATTTTTCTCCCTCTAGTTTCTTGTCACATTCTGCTGGGCCAATTATCAATAAACATTATAGATTATGTGTGGACTCACTGTGGTGGTCTGACCACTCTGCACCATGTGTACTTCTGTTGTTGAAAATAGTATGCTTCTAATATTTTTAAAGGTTGCAGAGCACAACAGTCCTGAGTCCGTGCAGTCAGACAAATCCAGGTAAAAGTAAGTGACTAATGGAAATAAATTGAATGAATGGCTTCCATCCAACCCTGCTACTTAAGTGGATTAAAACTATGCCCATAAATTATGTTTAGCACCCAGAGGAATTTGTAATTGAAAAGCTCAAGAGAAAGTGAATTCCATTCACCTCATTCCACATTAAAAACACCTCATCGTGCCCTTTGGCTTTTATTTGCCCCTACGGTTGACAACATTGCTAGGGTAATAAAATGGTACTATAAAACGTTTCAGGTGTCCTTTGCAACAGTGTTTTTAATTACAATCAGATATTGAGTCATTTTACAGCCGGGACAACAATACAAGTGACGAGTAGACATCGTTAATAGTTTGCTCTGTTGAATTGTTCGTTTCAGTGGTCACGGTTCAATACGCACTAAAGGACAATGTTCTTTTATATTCACTGTATCAACCTCTGACAATGAGTAGCAGTGCTAAGATACTCAACGTTACGCCATTTTGATGAACGCAGATTGATATGCTGCTCTTTTCGCAGCCATTCTAACCAAGAAAGGGTGCATTTGGAAATTCTGTTACTGCTTTTAATGCTGTCGACATCCGACCCTTTTCTAATCTGTGGACAACGGCGGTTTTTGCGACATGGTGCATGGATACTTGAGCCTCATTAGAAGAAGTTTGAGAATCTCATTGTTGCTCTGACCTCTGACGGCTGGATTTCAAGAGCGATGCAGTTACTCGACTTAATTACATCATATTACTGAGGTGTGTAAGATTAAAAGCAACATTCTTTGAACATGCCTCAACAGTCACAAATGATTTAACCAAAGGTCTGACAGAAGCTGTGGAGGACTGGAAGTTAGCACAACCAAATGCATGGGTATGTGTCAATACATGGTAGAAAAGTCAATTCAGTTAAGTACTCATACATTATATACAGTAATAATCAAACTACAACGTGAATTTTGAGTATCATAGCACCCCTAATGCATACATATTCCAGTGATTAATTTTCCGTACCACTTATCCTCACTAGGGTCACAGGGATGCCGGAGCCCAGCTGATGATGGGTGAGAGGCGAGGTACAACCCGAACTGTTCGACAGCCAATCACAGGGCTCTATATTCATTTCAATTTATTGAAAATCTTTATCTAAATCTGTGTGCTTGTTTTCATGTGTCTTGACTCACATGCGCCGTGAACACACGGATGCTAATGAAAGCATATCGTACTGCGAAGACAAAAGGATGAACATCACTCATGGCAGTTCACTGCTTGGTGAATAACAAATCACTCATGACTGTATGTGCACTATCGTCCCTCCCACGCCTGCACCCATTACTCATTCAACGCTGCAGTTCCTTCATCAAATTCATTCATAGAAACTCAATAATTCTGCGTCCAACAAATAGCACAGCTTCTTTGACCATTAGGGAGCAGCCTTACTACTACGGCATTTTACAACTGAATGGAAAAGTATCATAATTTCTCGTGTACAATGCGCACCGATGTATAATAGCACACCCAAAGTTGACCTCCAACTTCTTGAAAAGCCTTCTACCTAATGTATAATGCATTACAATGCATGATTAAATATGAAAACATTAAGTATTATCTGTATTTTGTAGTTTTTTTTCTGAGAATTATTCTAAGTTAAACACTTTATTTGAACACACAATACTTTGTTTTTATTTACTTTCTCCTATTTTGAAATTCACAGCCCTACCTCTACTTAGTAAATGAGAAAACACACATATCTGCTCATTTGTTTGATTATCCATCGATCCATTTATTTTCTTAGCCGCTTATCCTCACAAGGGTTGCGGGAGTGCTGGAGCCTATCCCAGCTGTCAACGAGCAGGAGGCAGGGTACACCCTGAATTGGTTGCCAGCCAATCGCAGGGCACATTAAGACAAACAACCACACTCACAATCACAGCTCGTTGCAATTTCGAGTGTCCAATTAATGTTGCCGGATTTGGGGATGTGGGAGGAAAGCGAGTGCCCGGAGAAAATCCACGCAGGTACGGAGAGAACATACAAACACCACACAGGCAGGGCGGGGATTGAACCCGGGGTCCTCAGAAATGTGAGGCCAACGCTTTCCAGCTGCCCCACCGTGCCACCTATGTTGGATTACCCAGGCACAATTTCAAAGATGGTTCAATTCTTTTAAGAAAATATGAAGGGCCACGAAAAACAAATCTTAATTTTACTTAATGGGATTCAAATGAAACAGTCAAGCATTTCAGAAAAGCATTATCATTAAACAAAACATAATCACAAAGAAATGAATGATGGTTTTTGTCCATTGGTCGTGTTGAAAAAATATATATATATTTCACAAAATGTGCGGCGGTATGTAAACTTATGAACATGACATATGGGAATGAGAGTGTAGGCTACACCTTTCTCATCACTTCTCGGAGGCAGTAGCATATCGGAAAGAAAGAATACAGCTTTTTCATAACCTCTAGATGGAAGCATACGTTTATATAATTCTAAAATGATGTGCATATTCCAATGTAGCTACGGATAATGTGCACTATTGACTTTTGACAATTTTTCTGTTGAAAAAAAAAAGCGCATTAAACACGAGAAATGTTCCTACCTAACAACCCTTGTGAACAGACAACGGCCTCTTGGCCAAGCGGTCTCGTCTTTTTTCTATTCCAAAAGAAACATACCATAAATGATTCGGGGGGGCTCCAATTTGGAGCGTAAATAGTTGTTTTTCAGATGAATTGATGAAGCCTGCTTGGATGAGAAGCAAAACGTCTTCTAAGACGACCAAAACGATCCAGTTGTGAGAGTTTCAATGCCCTGAGAAACACAGCACTTCATAAAGTGATTCAGTTCAGTTCATTGACACTATATAATCGTTGCTTAGAATTACTTTTTCGCAAAACACGTTAGTCCAGGTATTGTAATAGCAAAACACGGTTCACATGAGTCCATCATGCTGCCCAAGGGATACTCTCATCACATTAAATCACAACCCGTTAATTGACCATTACGAACTAGACTTTCTAGCCAAAAAGAATATGCGCCTGGGTATGTGTTTCTGTAAACACCAACATCATTTTTGACTTTCACTTTTGTTTCTTCAAAATGTTCATGTCATACATCTTTTCTCAGCTTCGTCTCGCTCCCATCCCAGCTCTGCAGGTCCTAGTAGTGCATTCCTGCTTGGGCAGCTTGAATCTCCGTGGACTGCTGCAAAATACTAACTAACTCTCAACGCCAACATGCGAGCTCTAAATTGTGCACCCAGAAAAAAGTGTCACACTGCATGGACATGTGCATACTGGGAGCACGAGCCCGGTGAGGCATGGACAAGGTGTGCAATTTGAGTCTCCGGCAAGCATGCATCAGGCGTCACACATACAGTTCGAACAGTATTTCAGCCCCTGTATAAGAAACCGAAGCCCATGAAAACTGTTTGTCACAGTTGTGTCCAAAATGTTTCATCTGAGGGCTGCACCCAGAAGAAAAAAAGAAGAATTCGAGGGCCACTCTGACATTGTTTATCTTTGGATTTAACATGCTAAAACCAATCAATGCGGGTAGATTAGGGTTGGGAGGGGATATATGATGTGGTTGCAAAAGTAAATTCAGGGGTCTGAGCTTTATGAGCCATTTATACTTTTATTGTTTGTATTTTTGTAACTCGTACACATTAAAGATTCCACTGCATTTTGTGAGTGATTATTATTATTAATATCATTATTATTATTTTTACCATTGGTTAAATATAACTGTCTTTATCTGATAAGCATGTTGGAACTAGTAATGCCTCCTCTCTTGCAGCCAGAATCTCACCTACTTTCAACCTAGACTCAATGAAGTGTCAAATGTCAGACTGCCTCTCTTCTCAGTTTTAACCTGACTATATGAAACACAATTGATATTCCTAACAGTAAACGGAGGCCGAACAGGTCACCGTGACCACAAAACTGTGATGCGAACCGAACCGTGGATTTTGTGAACCGATGCACTCAGGGGGTTGTTTCCGATATAGATGATATGGGCAGCTGCCCAAGGCTACCATCAATTAAAAACTACATTTTATGGTTATTTGAGTTTCTTTCTTTTATATTTACATTTATTTGATGCTCTTACACATTCACATGGGTCAACTATGCAAACAAAGGAAGAATTTGAGAAGAGGCAAAAACTTTTTTAGGGCACTGTATATTGTTGCAGTGGGGCTTTCATTTTACACCGTGATATATGAATTTTAGGACAGATCGCCCAGAGACACTAACTTCGTGGTGTCACAATACTTTTGTTCAACTTAAAAAAAAAAAAAACACACACAAAGGTGTTTTTCTTGTGGTGGTTATCTTATTTTTACATGTGCATAACTAGAACATTTAAAATGTGAGCTACGTGAAGCACTTCCATTAAACAGAAGTCTGTGGTTTCTTGCTTTCCCAGATTAAAAGTTGTCATTCTTCTTGTATGGAAGTTAAAAATCATTAAAAGTATGACGTGTATAGAAAGATAAAGGTCTTATGATGCCAGCGCTTACTGGGATATATGCCAGCCACTGGAAGCTTTCCATCCATTCTGAGTACCGCTCATCCTGTTCGGGGTTCCGGGGTGCTGGGAGCCTATCCCAGGTGAATTCAGGCGCAAGGCGGACGGACTCACCCTGAACTGGTCAGCAGTCAGTCGCAGGGCACAGATAGATACGAACAACCATTTGCGTTCACATTCACAACAAAACTTAGTGGGAACGGAACACAGGCAGCCCACACCTAAGTCAGGTGTGTGTACCACTACACTATCAGTGACATTTGGATGCTTGAAGTGGAAATATTTCTCTGCGTAAACATAATAGGCATGTGTAGGGAAAGAAAATTAAAAACTCAAGCAGGGCATGTGTGCAGCACATTCAACGGACATGGAAACCCCACCTGAGACCTGAGAGGACGTCTCCACTTTTCACAATTTAGAAGCCTCATTTTTGTACCTAGCATGTACACACTAAGCGACTTTCTTTCAAATTTGGCAGGCTTGTTAACAACATTCTTTGTGGTGTGTCAACTTTGACACATTTATTTAAAGTTTAAAGGGACTTTAAGAGCTGTGTTTAGAACTTTTTACAAGTTCTGAATGTCATTATAATTTGCTTTTCTTTTTTTTTAATTGAAGGCCAAAAAATGTATTAGAATCAGATTTTTTTGTGGAGGGAGTGAAAAATTGAGGACTTAAGGCCATATCACCCAGCCATAATTATTGGTGCATCAAAATTGTTATTATTATTAGTGAGGGCATATAGTAGTAAGTACCAGTGCATGGGCCAATAGAGACCGCAAGATGCCTCCAAAGTAAAAATTGGTTTGGCATGAGTGCATAAATAGCAAATAGATGAGTTTTCAGGACAGGTTTCCAAAATCACAAAAAAATGTGTGTGTGTGTGTGTGTGTGTGTGTGAGGTGGGGGGGTGTCACTGTATGCTGTGAAATTGTTCCCTTGCAACAAAAATACTGTACAGAAAACTGAATATGTACTGTACCAGTAAAACATTTGATTAGAAATCTCTCCGTATACATCTAACCATATAGTTATTGTTCAATCGTATTTTTAAAGGCAGTTTTTGCTGACACAGTTCTTGGATTCCTGTGAGGCGGTGCTACAGTACCTTGAGAGCGCACTTCTGTCCAGTCTTCTTGTTGAAGCACTCCAGAACTTTGCCATTGATTCCCAAACCCAAAACTTGACTGGATATTTTATACTCGTCTGTCACTGCGTGTCTTTTGATGTCTAGTCTGGCGTTTCCAGGCAAAGGGAATAGCGTGTCCCCCTCGGTGGCCGAGGCGGCGGCGGTAGCGGCCGGTGGTGGCTGTGTTTGGCCGTCACCGGACGGTGAGTCGTGCTCGGCTTCAGCGATGGGCGCACGCGGCGGCTTTTCTTTACAGTTGCCATCCTGCAGCATGTTGTCTCGTCCAGTGAGTCACCCCCCCAAAAAAAAACAAACAAACAAAAAAAAAAAAACACCAATGACTCGACCGCTGTCCGGTAAATGCGTCAAGTGACGCGCCTGGAGGTTGTCCTGGATACTGGTCCAAAAATGTCTTTTTGATCTACTCATTCCCTGGAAAATCAAAAATGGAAAAAACCCCTCATGACTTATTTGTTTTCTTCCAAAGTAAATCGCAACATTCCAACAGGTGTGCTGGGATGAAGTCCGTGAGTCCAGACAGTGAAGCTTGTCCAGGATTCAGCCTGCGCTCACATGGTCCAATGTCAGAGTGTGGAAGTGGAAGCACCCTCGAGCACCGCCCTCCTCGCACTACTGACTGGTCTCATTTCACAACTCGACCCCAGCGGCTGCCTTAAAGGTACAGGAGCCTGTCAAATGTTCGTCAATTAAAAAAAATAAAAAAAAATGTTCGTCAGAGGATGACAAGATTGCGCAGTACAAATACCTTTGGCTAACATAGTTTGACACTCAAGCACGAGGGGACTGACCTATTTGCAGCTTTTTAAACATGTACCACCCACCTTAATATTATTAACAAATATTCGGGTTTCTCGCCCCTCTTCTTCATTTTCTTGGAGGGGACAGCCGCATTTATATGTCCCAGCCCACCCCAAATCTTTTTTTTTTTTTTGTTCTTTTCAAAACAAACAGAAGTATTGTAAAATAGACACAAAAATATATTAAGAGTGTAAATAAATACTGGTTTTATGAAATGTATTTAATGCAAAGCTCACCCACAAACTGAACATTTGGAGGTGCAGTCAGTCAGGTATGTAGGTAGGTAAGACTTCAGTCTTAGCATCTTCTCTACAGACCTTGTGGGTGTTTTCATTTTGTTTTTGTCCATTTGACTTTTTTCCATATTTAATACATGCAAAAAAAAAAAAAGAGACAAAGCAGGGCTCATAATTTGAAAAAAATGCTCATTCGGTGCACTCATAAGTCAAGGTATCACTTTACATTATACTGTATATGTAGCAATTCACTGCGATTTGCTGGCAACAGAGTTAAGCTACACGCTTGCCTATTCCCGGATGACAGCTGGAATTTGGTCCTACACTCCCACGACCCTCATGAGAATAAGCGTCTCACAAAATGGATGGATGTGTGTAGCAATCCTGTAATAACCATACACAATTACTACATTTCATATTTGTTGTTAGCAACTTCCTCGTTCTTGGAGTAACATGGACAGATGGGTAGTGGTACCATTATGAGTCTCATAGGTGGATAGTTCCATCAGTATCAAAGTTGTTCAAAAAGTGAAAATGGGTATGTGTACTCACATTTATCTGGATCCCATGAAATTAATTTTTGGGGGGGTTATTTGAGTTTTTTTTGTTAAATAATCTGTCTTATTTTATCTTTTATTTTATTTTATCTGCTGTGAAAAAGGTAACCAAAAAAAAAAAAAAAAAAAAAGCAACTGGTGACCCAAGTCCTTGACATAGAACGTCACTGTTCCTTTTCAGCTCAGATTGTGTTTTTAATAGTCCAAAGCACAAATGAGGGCCACTCCTCGTTTGATCCAGTGTCCTGGAGTGAGATCTGTAGGCAGCTCTACTGCAATCACATAGTTGGTAGAATGCCCGGTAGTAGACAGCGTTCCTGTAAAAGCACATCAACACTTCAGTGTTCGCACTGACCAGGGTGCCAGCGCAAGGTGACGCGGTGCGTTGTGGATGGAAAATACAGAGCGGCACTTTCTACGCCAGGAAACATGACACTGTCTGACGTCAGTCTATTTTGGGATCGCATAAAAGAACCACACCATAGGGAGATAGAACCTGAGCAATATACACACGTGTTTAACCCGTCTGGGAAACATCAAGATGAGCTATAATATCACCATTCATGCTCATATACTGACCAGCGCGTGTCAGTGTCTTGTAAATAGGACAAACGTAGATCCCAGAGGTCGGAGGTTTGCGGTCAGGCGTGGGGATGAGCCAGATGGCAGCCATTTCTGTATAGAGCTCCTTGGGTCTGGATTCTGTGAGCTGAGCGGCGTTATTATCCCAGCGAGCACCCTCGATGAATAAGCCATTGATGTAGCAACCCGTGTCCGGCTTTTGGTCTATATCGCACACGGCTTTTAATACAACCTGACGAAGGCAAACAGGGCTCAGTTTAGAAGCATTTTATAAAACTGACTTTTTAAAAATGATTGTAATTTTCCTTTTTTGTATTTGTTCCTTAAAATGTGAGCATTTAAGTAATGGTAAAGTGTGTAGCTATTCAAGTTCTTCCAAAGACATTCATACAATAGACTTGCGATTTTAACCAACCCCAGAAACAAGTCACAAGGTTTTAAGTCAGGACTCCTGGCTGGCCATTTATATGGACTACTACAGCCAATCAATCTCCCAGGGATATGGAGATTCAGCCATCCATGAAAAAAAAAAAATCATTAATTGTGGAGGGCAGCATTAAAATCAAATTCTCACAAGCACTGATAACTGGCCCAATTTTATCTTGCTGCATGCTGAATGACAATGGATTCATGGTTTCTTGAAGAATGAATGAAAACAATCCTTTCCAAAATTCTTACTGCATGCATTAAAAAACCCAAACAAAATAAAAGAATGAAATCAATATTAAAAGTCACAGATGAACGAAACAAGACCTAAAAAGGATTTCTTATAATAAATGAATCATTGAACTATTTTAAAATACGGAGCTACTTTTCAATTACCCTGCAGAAATGACTGACTCAACATCTTAAATGAAGTTTCACACAAACAAGTAAACACAGTACACATACAGCAACTGTCTGACCTCAAAGTCAAATCCAATGGTGTCGATGGAGATGCCAAAGCGACGGGCATAATTCTGCAGGGTTCCCGTGAGAAAAGCTTGAGGGAAGTAGAAGCCGCTGATCCAGAAGACCGGTGGAATTCCATTTGAAATCCAGCCTTGAAGAAAACGGATTCTCTGCAGCAGGTCGGACACCCAGGAGGCCAGGGGCTTCAGTGATGGGTAGGCCTACAAGACACCACACACATACATTCACATTCCCTGGTGGTCTAGTGGCTAGGATTCGGCGCTCTCACCGCCGCGGCCCGGGTTCGATTCCCGGTCAGGGAATTTTAAGTTTTGTGAAATTCATGAGCTGACCCATAATGAGAAATAGGTTGAATCAGTAGTACTTTGAGATTAAATGCAGACAATACATGGTGTTAACTAAATTTGTGCTTTTTATGATAGTCAATGAAGTATCTTCGGTCACAAAAGTTTCCTGGGGAAGGACATCAGAAATACTAATGGAGTCAAAGTAATTTTGTTGCTAATATTTGACATATCCAAGACCTTCAATTAACACTATCACTCTATTGTGTTATTTTATTGTTTATTTACGTAAATAACCACAATGATTCATATAATTAGAAAGGCTTATGAAGTGTTAAAATCCAAAGAAATACTGATTGGTATTGAGTAACTGAAGTAACTTGTGGGAAAAAAAGGCAAAACAAAATATGAATGATGAATTTATAGCACTTTTTTTGTAAGCATACATTTTTCTTTGACACAAAGCTGACAAAAGTGTTCTAAATATGTGAGGGGAAGAAGAATTTAACATTGGAATCCAGATGCACAAAGCAGCCCTCACCAGGACTATTTGAGTAGCCTGCGGGCTCACCAATGATTAGACATGCAATTTGTAACGAATGCTGTTGAAGTGATAACGTGAGAATTTAAAAAAAGATTTACAGAAATAAATTGTTGCCTACTGTCTCCTACCTAGTTGAATCATAAAAAAGAGGTCTGATTTGTCTTAAACATCTTGAACAGAAACACAAGGACAAAGAAATATGGTCCATGCACAGAATAATTTGCAGAGTAATGAATGCCAAGATGCCCTTCAGCAAAAAACAAAACTAAGAAAAAGAAGGGTAGATTGAATTTCTCATTCAAGGACAATGAAGAATTATTCTTAGCCCTTTTTTTGTTGCGGAAATAACTTTGGAGAGTTCAAATGTTCCAACAAGTCTGACATGCATTCTGGTGTCAAATTAATTGTATTCTGTCTTGCTCATTCGGCATTGTTTTTCTTTATACTTAGTATTTATTTTGAGACAAAAACAAATTATTTCAATCAAGAGATGTTTCATCAACAATTATTCAAAGAAGCTATGCCACACAAACATGCAATGCAACCTCTGGAGCCTCATATCTTCGAGGGGATCAGAATGGTTGTCAATGAGGTGTGTGTGTGTGTGTGTGTGTGCGGCTTGCCTTGGCCTTCCACATATCAGGCACACCGTTGTTGAACAGGCTGTTGGCCATTAGCTCCAGTTCTGATGACATCACCACTAAACCTTTAAGAGCCTTCACAATATCACTGAGACTCTGTGCGATGACCTCCAGCAGATTGTTGTATCTAAAAAGGCAGATAAAAGACAAGGACCACTAAATTTACATCTTTCAGAAGAGTTGGCCAGACTACGGGAATGACCGGTGTATAGATTAAGATTTGACAATGAAAAGTAAATTTATTTGTATTGCGTATTTCATACATGAGGTAACTCAATGTGCTGTAAATGATTAAAAGTATTGAAAATAGATAAAACATTTAAAATGGGATAAAATCAATAGAAATGACATATATGTATTTTTTTAAAAGTACACTTAAAACCGTGTAGTCCAAGAAATATTAAAAATTGGAAATACTCTAAAAAGCATTAGAAAAAAAAAGTTTTCAACCTGGATTTAAAAACATTTACACTTAGGGCTGATTTCATCTCTATTGGCAATTTATTCCATTGTGTTCAGCATAATAGCTACATGCTACTTATTAATACTAATTTTGGTCCATAAAGATAACTCCTGATTTTAAAAAAAATGGAGGAATTTGGAAATATAGAGATGTAAACAAGTACATATATCCATCCACCCATTTTTCTTAGCTGCTTATCCTCACAAGGGACACAGGAGTGCTGCAGCCTATCCCGGCCGTCAACGGGGAGGAGGCAGGGTACACCCTGAATTGATTACGACTTAACCGCAGAACACATGGAGACAGTCACATTCACAATCACACCTAGGGACAATTCCGAGTGTGACAATGTTTTTGTTATGTGGGAGGAAAGGGGATTGCCCAGAGAAAACCCATGCAGGCACGAGAAAGAGCATGCAAACTCTCCACAGGGAGGGCCTGGTCCTAAGAACTGTGAGGACGCTTTACAGCTGCTCCACCATGCCGCATCATTATTCTATTCAATGTTAAAATTCAGGGGCCTGCATATATATATATTATATATATATATATATATATATATATATATATATATATATATATATATAATAAATATATATATTTTTTGCCCTTCTTTTTCATTCACCCATTTGCTAAGACACTTATCCTTAAGGGTTGTGGGTGTGCTGGAACCTATACCAGCTATCTTTGGGTGAGAGGTAGGGTACACCTTGAAGTGGTTGCCAGCCAATTACTTTACAGGGCACATACTGTATAAACAACCATTTGTACTTACATTCACATGGGCAGTTTAGAGTTTTCAATTCACCAACCATACATGTTTTTGGTATGTGGAAGAAAACCAAAGAAAACCCACGTAAGTACAGCGGAGAACATACAAACTCCACACAGGGGAGGCCGAATTTGAACCCGGGTCTTCAGAACTGTGAGACAGATGAGTGAACCAGTTGTCCAGAGTCCAGCCGTGTGAAATATTAACTGTTATTATTATTATCAGTCATATTTCCAGTAAACATTTTGATAGGATGGTATTTTCCATCAAAGCCACATACAAGTTTGAGGAGAAGGCACACATTGGATAAAGCTTAACTCTTTTTTCAGGAAATATGATCTTAAAGGTCAAGTGTCATCCCTATGAACATTCTAAAATAGATATTGTAATGAAAAATACATATATTATTCACTTCAATGTCTAAACGAAAAAATAAATGCGAGCGGAGTGTCATCCACGCGCAAAGTTGCAGAAGTGTCATTCTGCAACATCCAAGTGGTCACCATATTGGCAGCATCCTCTGTCTGTGACGTCACCCGGACATTCACCAATGAAAACACGCAGTGCACCCTACCACGGGAGATGAACACGCTCCTTCTGACATGGAAGCTGTTTTCGGAAAGAACACGCACAACCAAGTGAAGTTACCGGGGCAATATTATATTATTGTTTCGAGCCATATTCAGATGATATGCGATCACGGTAAAACAGCCTCCCCGTCCGATCTACTTCCACAGCGGAGATGAGCCATCGCGGCTCATCGCAGCCGGCCGGTGTGACTCATTTTCGGCACCGAGGTGGCTAATCACGGAGTCGAGCCGTGCTGCTTTAGGGGTTTGTCCACAGCCACCGCAGTACGTGATGAACAACACTGTCGAGCCGGGGCGCTTTACTGAATTGTCGTCGCACGTGGCTGAGTGAGGCATTGTCGGTTGCATTCTTCAGAGCCCTCCGCAAGCTCGACGCGCAGCCTTTGCCAAAGCCGTGACCGGCGAACGCAGCGCCTCACCTGGTGTGGCTCATTTTCGGCGTCATGGTGGCTTATAATGGAGCCGAGCCGTGCTGCTTTAGGGGGTTGTTCATAGCCGCAGTACGCGATGAACAACAGCGTCGAGCTGGAGCGCTTTACGGCGTTGTCGTCGCATGCAGCTGAGTGTGGCATTGTGGCAGCGTTTTTCAGAGCCACTGCCGCCCACGAGCCCGAAGCGCAGCCTTCACTGGTGAAGCGACGCAGCAGCCTGAAGCCGTCCGACACGCACATCGACACATTTCCTACGTGGATCTTTCGTTACGTTATGAGAGACCGATTACGTGGTCCGCCCCAAACTATGATTTATTTTAGTTGCTGTATACACACCTACCTGTTATTTGGAACCCACGAAGCTCTCGTGCTCTGCACCCTGTGCAATCCATTTTTCTCGACGAACATGGTCTCTTGCAAACTTATGAAGGCTAAATCCATCCTCCGAGTGCTCAAACAATGTCCAGCAATGCAACGAGCTGGCATTTTGGCTAACACTAAGGAACAACGAGCTACCTTCCCGGAGGTAAAACTAATGGAAACAAACGAGTCCATTTGGGGGCGCCGCTGTCCTTTACGTCACTTCCTGCTTCTTCTCGAAAACAAATCCCTCAAGAGGATTTTCATGGCGGGAGTTACAAAAAGCTGTATACGTCAAAATCACGTTTTGTGGTAAAAAACCGCATGGGTCCATGTCGGCTGCCATTTTTTCATTAATAACATCAAAAATCATGCATTTCATGACAGTGGCCCTTTCAACAAGCAGGTGGCTGATAACTATGGGACGTGTGTTTAAACCTTGTTGGACAGCTGCTTTTTCTGGGTGTGGAAAATTCTGTGATTCAGTATTTCACATGTACCAGAGGAATACAGATTACTGCTGTTACCTGATGACCTCCTGCATGAGAACTGTGTTCATGGACTCTTCATATAGCACAGGGTACTTTTCCATCACCTCCTGAATATCAAAAGGCTGTGGGACTTTTACCACGATGCCTGCTACTATCTCCTCCACTATCTGTGGTACAGGAGACCAGTCACTGTTACACACAGGCTGTCTTCACCAATGTGAGATGACAAATGAATACCTCCTCCAGGGTCTTGCCCCCAGCAGATGCAGTTCGAGGCTGTAGGCGCAGTACAGATCCCAACAGAGCAAATGTTTCATTCTGGGCAAAGCTGATGTTAGCGTTGTCATGGAGACCAAAGATCTCAGGTGTATCATTTATGGGCAGACTGTGGACATATGCCAAGTAACCCTAAGGTCAGAAAGGACACAAATAGTCATTAATTAGGAATCACTTAATCGGGTGTGTACATTCTAAGTAGAGTTTTGAATTGTAAAAGTACAATTCCGAGCCATGCCTCTGACTTACAAAGATCTTGACTTCTTGATCTTTTGTGTTACAGACACTACACAACCTATTTGGCGCTCTGACAAAATGGAAGTTTTTACAATTTCACTTGGTGATACGCAACAAAAAGCAATGGAAACGTTTTCACTGGCTGTGAACATCATGCAAATTGACAATCGGTGCAAATAAAGTTGGCATATCGAACCTTGATATCCACGTTTGTTTCAATCTGCCGGTAAACTCCAGATTGAGAGTAAACATGATCCTCTTGGAGGACAGCAGGACAGTAGAAATCTTCCAGCACACTAAGAAGACAGCGTCTGTCCCACTCATCTGTCACACGGCCACCATAATTGATCTCCCCTGCAGTGTATTTTAACACCTGGACGGAAGAAGGCTCAATGAACGTGACTGTGAACATCTATGAGAGGATATGATCTCAGGAACAGGAAGGCAAAAATAATCATGGGAAGAAAATTCAAATGTACTCAAAATTCTAACACAGCAATTTGTCTCGATCTTAATAATGTTTGGATGGATTAAACTGTATTCTCCATGATGAATTTAAATTGTTTCATCCAGATACAATTCCTCCGACCGACATATTCTGCACATACACTCCAGGTAGGAATTTTTTCACAGATAAATGAACTGACAAACCCATTCGGACAATAAGATCTGCGTGGCACGCACACACACATGCACGCATTCACGCACACACAGACACAAAGCGAGTACCGCTATACAGGTTGAATGTAGTCACCTTGTAAGGAATGTTATTATACTCATCTAGAAACATTTTGAGTTGGCTGATGCAGATGTTCAGATCACCATCGGTGAACTCGTAGGGAATATTGAAGCCCAATGGGCCAAACTTCCTTCGCTCAAGAGCAATTCCATGGAACAAGCACAGAGACAAGAGCAATGACTTCAAGTGTGATACCTGCAGTAAACAAGAAATGCATGTTTTAACTGCATTAAATGGAAATACATCTGTTATTGTCAGAGGACTGTGGCAAAAGAGCACCTTGTTGGAGGAGTTGATAAAATCATTTGTGAGCTTCAGGTAGGTTTTCTGTAGATTTGCCTTAATCCCCTTGGGCAGCTCAATGGTCATCTTTGTCCCATTTTGAAGAATGGACACCGGGAATCTATTGCTGGGAAGACTTGTGAGCCACAAACGGAAATCTTTGTGTACCTGTGACCGGACAAGGCAATTATTGTAAGAGGTAAATTCAAAGAGAAAAAAGTACAGTTTTTATCCCTTCGATACCTTTTGGTCGATGTTCTCAATAAGGCTTTCCAGTGACGGCATCCAGCTGGGTGCCAAGTGACAATTCTGAAAGAAAACCCATTGACCTCTTTCCATTGCGGTGCGCATTAGGGCTTCAGCCAAGGGGCCCTGAATACCACACAGACCATAGGAAGATATTGCGGGTTTACAAAGGGTGTAAACTGAAGCAATAATGTGCATTTTGTATGTGTGAGAATGTGTTCAACCTGGCCTTGGCCCAGGGAGATGGCAGTCATTTTTTTGGAGAAGTGCATGGCATCAGCAAACTTGTAGAGGTCAGAAGCTGGGTCAGTGCCCGGAGAAAGAACAAAGATGAGAGGAGAGGAGGGGGACGACTCCTTAAAGACTACCGATAGGTCTGATGTCTAGAAATGAAATGTGGAAAGAGGACATAGTTCTTTGGAAATTTAATGTACTGTACACAATGACTTTGTCATTGTTCACTTCTTTGCACATCAAGCCACAAGGGACAGAGGAAGAAAAATACCTGAGGCTCTATGAAGCGCTGTCCCAATTTAACAGAGACAAAGTCCTGTATGCCTTGAACCAGACAGTCAGCCCTCAGACAGCGCAGAACCAACAGCTTTTGAAAGCGATCTAACTTTGTGTCCCAATCACCAGGGAGAGGCTCTCTGAATGCAAATGAAAACACACCCGTTACATATTGACATCTTCTGTAAATTCAATACAAGCGACATCATAGCATCACTGGGGTCTGAGCATGTTTACCTGTGAGGAATGTTGCTGTCAAAAATGTTCTTGAAGCCAGGTAGATGTTTGTCAAATGTCGATGCAAGATCTCTGTAGGTCTCCAGAACACTGAGGCCCAGAATATCCTTCCAGGCACGGTCCGACAGCCATCTTACGGCTGGGTTGGCAAGTTCCTGGTTGGGCATCCCTCCAGATAACAAGTTACGCCACTCAGCCTTAAAGAAACCAAGAAAAAAAAAAACAACTTATGTCACTCACTCAGATTAATTTGGATTAATACACAATTTGCATTGTTCAAGAAAGACGCATGACACAGCCAGTGCCGGATTTACTTACCATGTCAATTTCACCATCATTCATTAGGATGCGAGCACAAAGGAGAAAGGCAAACATGAGCTTGTGCTTCTCGAACAAGCTGCGACACACATTGCAGTACAGACTAAAGGTAAAATATTCATTAATGTTCTCGATTCGCTGCTCCACCGTGTCTGTAAGTACAAAACAAACAGTTAGTAAATGCTGTATTTCATTTTTTACAGCCGATCGGCAAATTCTAGTATCCAAAATCTTAGATACTAAATGGCTCAGCTCACAAAAACACAAATTAGAATCAACATCTTAATGAGATTTACAGAAGCTTGTCACTCTACCTGCTCTTTCAGCATTGGCGATGCCAATCATGAAGATGCCAAGGAACCACTCCAGGGAGTATTGGTACATGGGATCAACGTTGGACAAATCTGATACGCAGAAGAAAAGAATCTGTGTGCGCACAGCCACAGGTACATAAGTCAGACGGGTGGCGTCAATGTCTTTTTCTGTCTCCTCTGCTACAATCACTTTGGCCTGCAAAAAAAAAAAAAAAAAGTTGTTGTGAAAAAAAAAAAACACAATAATGACTACAGAATTCAGTAAACCATGAGTAAATTTGAGAGTGCTGTGTGGAAAAGGGTTTGGTTGGAATTGTATAACATTATTATTATTATAGAAGCAACAGTCTTTCGGGTATCTGACCTGAATCTCGCCAGCTTTGATTTTGGAAGCTTCCAAGACCTGAATAAGCTCTTGATTGTCCACCGGGTTTCCTTCTGAGGAGCTGAGACGAAACAGAATCTCATCCTCTATATCTTTCAGCTCCTGCTTCATTTTGGCATTGCTGACGATCAACTGGTTCTTAGCGATTTCCAGTTCTGGACGTTCCGCCGCAACGACCTGGGCCAGCAACTGGTCTTCCAAACCACTGAGAACATCCACAGTGTATATTTCTATTCATTTAAATGATTGAAAGCAACAAACAAAATTCAGAGGACTATGAAGAAGACCCTTTTTTTTTTTTAAATCTAAACTGTATATTACAAATTAATGTAAATATTCAGTATATATGTGTGCTTCTGTGCGTGTGTACTCACACGTGAGTGTAAGACTATGTATTTATCAAATCTGATTACTGATAGTGACTGTTGGCTTGAAATTGTCTGCATCTACTTGAGATTTTTTTCCAAAAAACAGTGGATTTTGGATGTGATGCTATTTTGTGCAATCAATATTTTTCTTGATTTTGTTGAATAGGTTCTAAATGTATTTTTTTGCAATACAGTAGTTCACATTATCAGGACCCTTTTATGACAGGAAAGCTAGACGTGAACAAAAACAGAATGATTGTAACTGTGTGCAATGCGGGTTACCTTGGTGACAGTGTGAAGTTGATGAGTGTGACTTTAGTGGAAACCTCTGGGGAGTAGTGTGGGTTTGGTAACTTGGTGGTGATGTAAAACTTGAAACTTTCATGGTATGGGATGGTAGAATCGCCAAGCTTCAGTTTTAGGCTGCCTTGCTCCTTAAATGTCTACAGGGCAAAAGCAGTGTATTACCATATATCAGACTAATTCAAAATGTTTGACAATAACGAGAACAAAAACACAGCAGGATATTTATGGGTGGTATAACAAAAGTGATATCATAAATAACCCTAATATTTTTTTTCCCTGAAAAAACAAATGCAGAGGACCCTGTCGGTGAAGAGGGCAAGGCAAGTGGATGTCAAAAACAGTTCAACAGAGAAGATAACAAGACTTCCATTTCTCAAGGGACAGACTGGGAACCAAGCTGGGGGTTTGTGGAAGACCGGCTGCAAGTCAAACAGCATCAATCTTCAAAGGAACCAGATATGCCAAGTTCATATACAAATCTGATAGCATAGCCCACATTTACCATAACCAAGGCTAAGGCATTGAATCTATTGCAATATGGTTAGGTTAACTCTGAATTTCCACCATATCTATTTTGAATCAAATTGTACTTGTTGAAATGTAAATTATGGTCTCCTTTCCACTCACTTAACCTTACCTAACATAACCTTTTCAGCTAACACATCACACATTGAATCTCTAGAAGACAACAAGACTTCCCTTACCACTCTGCAAGTAAAAAAAAAAAAAAAAAAAGCCGTTTATACCTTTTTTTTTTTTTTTTTTTTTAAAATGAATCGCTTAGCTTTGGCCAAATAACAGAGGGTCCGTTTACGGGGAATGCTTCACCTTTTGCCCCCCAGAAGAACGCGTTGTCATAGAGAATTGTTCAATACAACTGACTTGATATATAGTAGAGTACCTGCTGCAGTAGTACAGGTTCAAGAGCAGGATCCAAGTCCTCTTCTACATTCTCAAGTAAGCAGGGCTTGCCAAAGCGAATTGCATTTTCAAGACTGCGGAGAAAATCTCGGTCACTGAGCTTTATAATCTCCAATCCACTATCCCGCTCCTGATTGACAGAGTTAGGCATATTATGGGTAGAATCTCTCTAAAAGAAATGTATACATATAAAAGCGTACATTTGCTTTGAAGGTACAACATACCATGGTTTTGATCCAGGTGTTTGCTTGACCTTGAGGATCAATGAAAAGATTCCAGCGGAGAGAATATTGGGCAATCACAGCATTCTCTACTGAAAGGTTATCTTTAGGTAGACCTGATAGCTGTTTACATAAAAATACTGCAATGTGATGCTGGAGATGGTTAAATGCTTTATACGAGCCAATTAAGTTAATTCTGACCTGCCAGGAGCGGATCTTGACAGGATCTCCGAGAGTGGTTATGAGATTGGGTGCATCAGTATGTGGAATGTTTAACTCCTTAAAACATCGCAGCCACTCCTCTCCCATCGCTGCCCTGTAGGATCCCTACAAGCACACACACAGAAACAGAGCATGTCCATGCAAATTATGTAACAGTTCTTAATGATTCACCTGTATACAAGTTTTGAACCCTCCACATCGTGGTCACCACCTCGTCCGGCTTCAATCAATGCAAACTAAAGCAACCAGATATTCCAAAAGCTTCTTCTCTCTTGCAAATATATTGCTACAGGCTAAGTTATTCTACATTTTATGTTTTGATCTTCTTATGTCTCAAAATTAGGGGGCTCCAATAACTAGAGACAAATTCCTTGTGTTTTTGATATACTTAGCAAATAAAGATGATTCTGATGAATATAAAAACATTTAATTTCATGCAACAAGCCCTCGAAAGTACTGCGGGACTACGTATATCAAAATCTATTCAAAAATGTGCTTTTCTCAAGTTTCTTTTTTCTGGGGTGTGACTCACCGTGAAGGGCCCCAAGTATGATACATATCCTGCAGACATCAGCACATCGCCTGACACATTATTGACCATGTATTCTAGATGTTGCACAGTCTCCTTCCAGCGTGTTTTCTCATCTGCCAGTCCAGCTATAAGCTAAAGAATAACAGAATATAATCAATGTGGACCAAACAGACCAAAAACAGTCATGATGGCAAAGGAGAAAAATATAGAAGATATAACATATAATATTAAATCATGAATTCTAATTGTCTCTGGGCTATGCAGTAGAGAACTTGTTTGCACTGCTGACTCACTAGGTTGGAATCTTGACCCTGGATTTTTTTTTTTTTTTTTTTTTTTTAAATCAGGAGTGCTGTATATTTTTGTACTTGCAAGGCCAGTCCCTGTGTGTTTTCAGTGATGAATGTGAGTGTGAGTCTCAGGTGCATGTCAGCTCTTGTCATAAATCAGACGGGATAGGCTGAACAGTGACGTGCAGAAAATAGATGTCAGAAGTGATTGAGAATAGTCAGAAAACTAAATTAACGGAAGTAAAAGTTCAAATGGGCCAATTGATGGTATCACTACATGTTAATATGATTGTAGATCTGTGGTCTCAAACCACCGGTCCTTGCGCTATTTGGTACCAGCCAAGGTGGCCCCCATCCCTCCTGAGAGACAGTGCATCGCCCACCTTGTTGATAATTCACCTTTGATTGGGGCACACCATGTACCCAGCTCTGCCCCCTCAATCAACTCTTAGATGATGTGATTCCAAACTACTTGGCACCACCTCTACACCTGGCTAACAACCCCCACCCCAACCATCGCCACCATTTAACAGGATGTTAAGTGGCTTCATCCTCACCCTCATTGACAAACAGAACACATGGAATAGCATAAACAGGTCTGTGGCAAAGGTTGGGTACCACTGCTGTATATCACAGCTAATTCCATCATGACAGTGTTCAATAGTTGTATGTAAAACAATAAAGTTCCTCCACGCTGGTCTCACCTTGTCTGCTCGAACAAGGCGTATCTCACACAGTTGGTACTTGTTGTCCAGCTCATTTTTTTTGGCCAGGCACTCTTCGTACTTGGCCTGCAATGCCGCAATACCACTCTCAACAGCTGCTTGCATTTCTTTAGCAGCTTTCAAACTTCTCTGAGACTCATCATATTCCTCCTGGGCTGCTTTGAGTGCTTGCTGTTCAAATATATACAGGTGGAGTGTTAGGTTGATACGTTGACAATGGTATTCAATTCCATAAGGTCTCATCTAGACATAATGACTAAAACACAGATTCCACGTTTTACCCTTTTAGGCTCCACACCCTTGGCCACAAAGTGATAAAGGTGCATGGCTCGAACCCACTGACAAATAGAGGTACAAGCTTTGGAAACTTTGGCAATGGCAGCAGGCTGGAATTCTTCATTATCTATGTAGGGTTGCACCAAAGTAATCACTCTTTCCGGGATGTTTTCCTGCAGAAATGTTAAGTGCAGGAAATAGTGCAGCAGTTTTTACAAAGTACAGTTAAAAAAAAAAGGAAGAGGCAAAAACACGATTTGAGCTGATGAGCGACAAGAAAGGTTAACTAAGCTCTATGTCATGGCCTGCTTTGGTTTGTTTGGTTTTGTTCCATTTTCCTGTGTTCCATGTTTTTCACGTCTTCAGTCCTCAGTTGATTATGTCCACCTGTTCGCGTTGACCAATTAGCTCCCTCCAGCCACTCATGTCTTGTCCAGCTGTTCCTCAGTCTTGTGACTCTATGTGTATTAAGTTCCCTGGTTTCATTCGGTTCTTGTCAGTCTGTTGTTGTCAAGTTTATGCGCATCAGTCCTATTGTTTGTCTGTCCCATTTCCTTGTCACCACTCGTGTTTTATTTCCAATTTTAGGTTCAGTTAAGTCTTTGTTATTTTGGTTAGTTTGCTTTTATCATGTGCCTTGTTAGCCTTTTTTTGGAATTAAATATTATGACGCCTGCCCTCCTGCTTTGCCTCCCTGCCACTCGGGTCCTCCAAGTTTTGCCTCGCCTTCACAAGTCCAAACTGTGACACTGTAACTGGTATAGCTCAAGTAGCCTTTGATTCTAAATTTGTGGTATTTTTAAGAACTTTATTGAAATTTCAAAGTTAAACAATTTCTTTATGCTCCTAAAAACAGCAAGGAACAATGAGGGTTCTTGGTCTAATGCCCCAAAACAATTTCTACAAGTATGAATATATGGTTACAAAGGTGTGGCACATTAGTCATATTGCGAGGACTAAAATACAGAGCAAGGGTGGACAAACGTTTGTGCAGTAGGTCCACATTTGATTTTCAAAAGGGACAGATGGGCTAGGTCCATAATCTATCCATCCATTTTCTTAGCCTGTTATCCTGACGAGGGTCGCGGGAGTGCTGGAGCCTATCCCCGCTGTCAACGAGCAGGAGGCAGGGTACACCCTGGACTGGTTGCCAGCCAATCATAGGGGACAATGAGACAAACAGCCGCACTCACAATCACACCTAGGGGTACTTTAGAGTGTCCAATTAATGTAGCATGTTTCTGGGATGTGGGAGGAACATGGAGTGCCCAGAGAAAACCTTCATAGGCATTGAGAGAACATGCAAACTCCACACAGGGGGGTCTGGGGTGGAACCCGGGACCTCAGAATTGTGAGGCCAACGCTATCCAGCTGAGTCACCGTGCCGCCGTCAGATAGGCTTGGTAAGTCATAGGTTATTTTTTTTAAGTCACAGTCTGTATGTGAAATACTTTACTTTAGTTATTTTAATAATTAAATAATTACTTTTCAATTATTTAAAACTGCATTACATAGCATCTCTTGTCACCGAGGTTGGTATTCTGCATTACAGCTCTCACTTTGATATAATGTAGGCCAGATGCACCCATGCATTCTCTGAACTGCTTATCCACAGCAGGGTCAAGGTTGTGCTGGTGCCTATCCCAGCTGACTATAGCAAGAGGCGGTCTGAATTGGTCACTAGTCGATCGCAGTGCACACAGGAATAAACAACCATTCACACAACACTCTACGACTAGATAATGTAAAAAGACCGCCAGTGTGTGGGTGTCCAAACTGTATTTTGCCCACCCGATAGGAATGCTGAGCAAATTATACAAAGCAGTTCGTTATAACGAATATACGACGTATACGCTACCTTATCATAGCCAAAAAGGCTATCGAGAAACTTGCCAGGATCCTGCAGCAATACTTTGCCAGGTTCCCAGTAGTCGTCAACCTTGGTTCCAGGTTTTTCTCCAGGCACCTTCTTTGGTTTGACATCCTTCATAATGCACACAGCTTCAATTACCAGCTTCACGCCTTGAGGAGGACGCTGCATGGCTCGCACCTATGAAGGCATTCCAGAAGTTAAAAATATATGTAGTTGTGGTTCAATATACAAAGAAAGTTAAGCAGATCCATGCCTCTGACCTCAGTGACATCATTCTTGTTGAGTGATTTAAGGCTGGTGGTTGCAGCTTCAAGAGCTGGAAGGGCCTCATCTAGATCCCTTTGCGCATCGCTGGCAATTTCCCCTGCTACACGGGCTTTTTCTGAAGCCTTTGCTTCTTCTTCTTGAACTGACTTCCGAGTCTCCTCTGCAATCACAGAGTCTTTCTGCCAATGTAAAATAGAATGTTCAATTATTTTGATTCACCATCCACTGCTTCCAATGCATTTGAGACCAGATATTTCCTTACTTTGATAGTTTCCATTGTGACCTCTGTTTCCCTTGCTGCCTCCTCCAAAAGTGGCCTCATCACCTCCTGCTCCTCTTGCATCTTACTCACATCCTCTGCTGTGCTTAGAAGCTACAGAATAAGAATACATGAAGAGTTTGTTTTCAAAACGAGACATAGGCATTTTTTTCAGATTTACGAAACTCGCGCCAAAATTATCCATTCAGAGCTGGATAATTTATTAATTATTCGGTCCCCCAAAAACTGGTTTTAAGGAATATTCACATTTAGTTAAACCTAATCCTTCTATTCTAAACATGTGACAGAGCAAAATCAATAAACACATAAAGGTGTCATTTCTCTTTTGAGGCCTTGCCTTGTCCAGACCAGTCCTCATGCGCTCACATGCATGGCACAGCTCTTGTTTCTTCCGTCCAATGAGATTTGAGAAGATATTGAGCAGTTCCAAGTAGCTCTTAGGGGTCACGTAGTTTTGGCGAGAAAGCTCAGCAAGGAACTGCTCACACTTTTTGGCTACATTCTGGTGAATCTTCATGCACATAACTGTCTAAAAAAATTAAAAACTTATTCGTTGGTAGTGGCACACAAGGAAAACCAGCCATCAAATTTTCATGACTAATCTAGATTCACTGTATTTCTAGAATTTGCTCCCAGGATGAAGAAAACACAAATACTGTAGCATCCTCACCAGTCCATCCACGACCTCAGGGCTAGCTTCTAGCTCAGGGAGCTCATTAAGAAACGATGTGGCCACAGCTTGCAGCGCTTCATCTGGCCATGCACTGAACCAGTCTATGGTGCAACATGTTACCAGTGAAGGAAACTGCCTCAGTCTTGCACGAAACACTTCCCCTATAGGACTTTAATGAACGACAGAAGCAAGAAGGGTTGCTATTCAATTGAATCAAGAAAAGAAGCCAAAGTACTGTTCACTCACTTTGAAGAGAAACAAAATATTTGGAAGGAACTACTTACCTCATGCAGAGTACAGTGTGGATGTTAGTGCGAACTCTTTTAAGGTAAGCAGCCATAAGATTTGATTTGGTTGGCTGCTGGGCCAATTCTTGGACCACTGGCTTCATTGATGCCAGAATGCGCTCCTGCTCATCTGATGCATACAAATTGGGAACATCGCCAGAGTTCAAAATGCTGTTGATGTCTTCCAGGAATGACTCACTTTTAATCTGGTGTAGAAATAATCCAAATTAATTTTATTCCAGGCCAATTTATGAACAGTACTGTAATCACTATCTATTGTTACATTTTAAACTTCAACAAACACAGTTCCAATAAAAAACAAAAGAGACAACTGAAAACCTGTGTGTCCACAAAGAGGAAGGTGATCTGCTGGTTATGAATGCCAGCCTTCATCATGATGCTTTTAATGTCTTCCCGCCACTCTAACTGACCATAGTTCTTTGATAGCTCAATCTGGAAACACTTGTACTCTGATCTAAATTTTAAAAAAAGGAGCATAATGCAATTTAAGACCACAGTATAGAAGTTGGAGTAAAACTAAAATGTTTTGCCTGCCTAAATGTATCAATGATGTCTGAGAAGTACTGCTCAGATCTGTCAGATTTCAAGCAAAGAAAGAGCTATGCTTAATGTCTATTTAATATCTGTCAGTCATTTCCGACGTCCATTACTGTATGTACTTCCTGGCATCTAAGAGATGATTAATTTGTTCTCTCTGTTATGTCTCGCTGGAATAAATAGATGAACAAAGATACATTATTTCTTCCACATCATTATTTTTCAAGCAATTGAGTAAACTTTTTGTAATTTCACACATGAGTGCTCACGGAACACTTATGTGCCCCAGAGCACTTGTTGACAATCTCTGGTCTACGTGATCAAATAATGAGAATCCTACAATTATTATTCATTTTTTTTTTTTAATCGATAAGCATGGACAAAAAGCACCTGAGCTGTGCAAAAATGTGAGTCTTACATATATGAGGCAAGCTTAGTGAGAGACTGTCGTCCACTGCCACCCACACCAAGCAGCAGGGCATTGCCCAGTGGCTGACGCAGGACACGGCTGATTCGGCAAACGTGCTGAATCGCATCCAGAAAGAGCACAAGCTTCATCTTTGGTGTACAGTTTTGGTTGTAGTCTTCCATGTACTCCACCATAATGTCTTCTAACTATAGATTATAAAAGTGAAGTGGGAAACTAAACATGTTTCATGCCATATTAATCAAACTTCACACATTTGATATGGCAGAAAATAGTTGTCTGTCCTCACCTTTTCCCTGTCATCTATGAAAGTGTAGACTTTGTGTAAAGCACCAGGAACCATAAAATCCCCATATAAAACAGGCTGGCATGGCACGACCACATCAAAGTCACACCCAAACTCCTGAATAAATTCCTTCAGGAGGGAGCTGAACCACTCCCGGTCTTCTGCACACACCAAGCGGTCCTGAAAAACCCGGCAGTTTTCGTGGTACCAAAGCTGAAGCAGCATCTCTTTGCTCTAAGAACAAGCAAAATAATATCCATTCTATTCAAACATTTTCAGTTAGGTTATTATAGGCGTTAGTCATATAATTACTCTGAAAAATGTTCATATGATTTCTTCGTCAGGTCATTTTTAGTACAGAACATACGGTATGATCTAAAGCAATAGCTGTCAATTGTTAAGTCGGGACCCAGAGGTGGGTTTGCTGCCCCATTATGGTTGGGTCACAGACAGTAGCAAACAAAACATTCATACTAAGATATGTTTTGAAGTTATGAATGGGATGCTCTGAAGAGGTTTTTACTGCAGTGAAAGAATACGAGGTAATACAGCGCAAAAAGATATAGGGTTGCGCACATATGATCATACAATTGTCTAATGTCATTATGACTTTAGAAGGCTGCATGCTGGCTGAAGAGTGAGATCATTTGTCTCATAGTTCTTGAACTTGGGATTTTGAATCCAGCTCTGGCCTCCCCTCAAGAGCATGGGTTTACTTAAGACTCAAGGTTTTCCCTGGCTTGGTCCCAGATTAAAAAAACATCCATGTTTGGTTCATTAGAAGCTCTAAATTGCTCATAGATGTTGTCTTGGCACTGCGATTGGCTGGCAACCACTTCAGGGTGTACCCCACCTTATGCCCAAAGATAGCTTTGATAGGCTCCAGGACTCCTGCGACCCCTGAGGATAAGCGGCTCAAAAATTGGGTGGATGGATGTTGTTTTGGCAGATATTTCTCTGACAGAATAAATAAGGAAGCAATCTTATCTGTTAGTCTTTGTTACAAGAAAGAAAGAAAGAAAGAAAGAAAGAAAGATATTTTTGCTAAGAGGAAAGCTATAAGTGACATTTTGGTACCCATTACTGAAGCGCAAGCAAAGAATCAATGTGACACAGAGAAAGAAAAAAGAGAGAGAAAAAAGAAAAAAATACACTCATCTCATTCCCCAAACATTCTGACACAATTAGCTTCCTCCAGGTGCACTCACTTATCTTTATAGGAATGGGTGCATGGAGAGGAAAGGAAGAGAAAAACGGGGCTGCCAAAACAATCCAGGACACATGAAAACTATGCCTACTAGGAGCTATGGAGAAATAAAACATGTCAAGATTATATAAAACTACTGTTTTTTATTTTTAACTATTAACCCTAGTAATGGATAGGCTGACAGATGAGGTTAGACTGGATTCCCCTTGGACCATGATGTTCGCAGATAATATTCTGATCTGCAGTGAAAGCAGGGAACAGGCAGAGGAACAGTTAGAAAGATGGAGGAACACACTGGAAAAGAGAGGATTGAAGATTAGCCAAAGTAAAACAGAATATATGTGCGTGAATGAGAGGGGCGGAGGAGGAAGAGTGAAGCTCTAGGGAGAAGAGATAGTGAAGGTGGATGACTTCAAATACTTGGGGTCAACAATACAGAGCAATGGAGAGTGTGGTAAGGAAGTGAAGAAACGGGTCCAAGGGGGTGGAAAAGTTGGCGGAAGGTGTCTGGTGTTCTATGTGACAGAAGAGTATCCGCCAGGATGAAGGGCAAAGTTTATAAAACAGTGGTGAGGCCGGCCATGATGTACGGATTAGAGTCATGGGAATGAGGCAAGGGACTGATTGACAGTTCATAACAGTAATAAAGAAGAGACTGGGAATAAACAGCATCCATGGCAGAGTTTTAAGGCGAAAAACATTGATGACCAGATAGAACACCAAGGCTTGTATTACTTTTGGGTGAGTGGGGGGTAATCTGAATTATTCCCAAGATTTTTAGAGATTATTAAAATGACTGACAAGGTTTACGTTTCTGATTGGTGGTGTGTGTCTTATTGGATGTGCCATGAATGTAGCACAGCATTGCAGAAATAGAACATCATACATCATATCAAGAGTCAAACGTGGTTGTGGAAGTGTGATGGCCTTTGAGTGCTTTGCTCCTTCAAGACCTGGACAACTTGTGACTGATGGAACCTTGAATTGTGCTCATTAATAGAAAATCCCAAGAATATTTAGCCATCATTTGTGACCTCGGGCCAAAGCTGACTTGGGTACTGCAGCAGGATAACGATCTAAAACACACCAGAAACTCAACTTCTAGATGGCTTAAGAAAACACAACTTAAGTTTTGGAGGGTTTTTTTTGGGCTTAATAATGGTAAATGAAATCACCATTCAACAGCAGTCTTTTATATTCTTATATTTACATTTTTTTGATGATCTTAACCCAAAAGAACCCATGGGGTCACATATGACCCAGTGTAATTAAGGGCCCACTGTATAAACACAATGCACCACAGTTACTCTTTTTACCCTTAAAGCCCGACGTCTCACATGTGTCCACCTGACAGTGACTGCTGGCGGGGATTCCCCTATCAATGTTTCAGAGGGAGCCTTCTTCCAAAAATGGAAGTAAATCAGTACATTTTTCCAAATGTGATGTTTTTGTGTTCCTTTGATGCTTATTGATTAATTTAGTTCGTACAAATTTTAAAAGAGGATTTGGATGTCTTGGGTTCTCGAGGTTAAAACGGGGAAAATTTGAGAAGAGGGAATACTTTTTCAGGCCACCTTACACAGCTACAGTAGTTTGTGAAAAGTCTATGTAAACGTCTTGCTTCAACTGTACGTACAGTATATACACATTAATACACACATACAACCCATATTTGTACAGCTGTGGAATAGGTGTTTGTCAGTAATACCTCTATCATGCACGTCTCCGCCATGAGGATACCTTGGAAGACCTTGGACAGGTCTCTGAGGTTGAATGTGTAGTGAGACTTTGTAGGAGTTGGGAGAAGCTGAGTGCAAATAGTAGTGTACACACGGATAGTGGCATTGACGATTGCATTGTTCAGTGGTACAATTTCTGGCACTGATCCTGATGAGGAAAAAAAATGACAGAAAGGTGAAATTCAAAGTGTAATCTTTTTCAAAGCCGATTGCAAAGCTTTCAATACTTGTACAATTTTCTCAACTTTTGTGTGTTTTAAATGTGAAGACAGCTACAACACTGAAGTATTAAAAACTTTCAGCATCATTGACTTACTGCCTGGATTCTTTTTACTCATGTTTCCATCTAAAGAGAACATAGATATAATTAGAAAGAGCTTGATCTTGTTCACAAGTTCAGACGTACAAACAAGGTACTGTGGAAAAGTCCTGGGCTGGTCCACTGTGATCTTTGGTGTTTTAATGACCCTTTTCAAAGAGCTCAAACTGACGTGAAAATACAGTAGGTCAGTTACACATAGCAAGATTATGTAAAAAATTCTCAAACTTTCTAGAGGCCTTACACACATTCAAGGAAGAACCCATTAAATGTTTATTTGAGTTCCCTTTAAATATTTTGGAGATTTTGTTTTTGCTAAAACAAATCTAATAGTGCCGAGGACTTGCACACTGTACTGTATGTATTGTCAACAACTGTATCTACAGTAGTGTTCAAAACAATATCAGTTCAATTTCACATAGCAGATTAATCCACATTATCACCATATTTTTTATTGCTACATGTCAAATAAATTACCAGTAGGTGCAATAGATTCTCAGAAAACCAACAAGACTCAGCATTCATGATAAACACACCGTTAAGGCTGTGCTGTGCAATTGGGGAATTTGTTGTAAGGGTGTGTTGAAAAAAAATCAGTCTGCCATCAACTTTACAAACTCATAACTCTTTTGTACAAACGTTTTTGTTTCTAGAGTTTACCAATCTTTTGAATCATCCATCCATCCATCCAATTTTCTGAGCCGCTTATAGTCACGAGGGTTGCGAGAATACTGGAGCCTATCCCAGCTGGAGGCAGGATACATCCTGAACTGGTTGTCGGCCAATCGCAGGGCACATGGAGATAGACGACAGTCACACTCATAATCACACATTTTTGGGATCTGGGAGGAAACCAGAATGCCCGGAGAAAACCCACGCAGGCATGGGAAGAACATGTCAACTCCACACAGGCGGGGCTGGGATTTGAACCCCAGTCCTCAGAACTGTGACTCCATAGCTTCACAGCTAGCTGCACCACCTCTCCAGTAAAACTTTTAATCAAAGTACAGTGTTTTTTTGAACAACATGCTGAACAAGCCATTTTACTCGGGCTTTCAAGGAGAAGTGGATCTTCAGGAAGTGCTGGCTTCATCCTTGAACAGGGCCCACCTGATTCACACCTGTTTTTCACAAAATGGATGACCTCAATGATCGAATGCATCGCTGCATTTTTATTTTATTTTTTTAGCACACGCTTTTCAACAAATTACCCAATTGCACGGCCTTAAGAGTGTTTATCGGAAATGCTGGGTCTTGTTTTTTTGATAATCTACCAGGATTAAACTGGTTAGACACATTGGACTGCAACTATTTTGAACACAACTGCATATATTCCCAACTGTGTGGGACAACTGACTCACTCATCCAGCTGCCTAAAATGGTAGAGAAAATCTTTTTCATGCTGGCGTCCTCCAGTTCAGTGAAGGATAGAAAACTGAAGTGTCGCGTGAAGCGCGGTGTGATGGGGTTGCGGCCTCCACCTGGAGGTCCCATGGCACAGGCAAAATTGATATCCACTATTTGCTTGAAAGCCCCTATAGTGGAGGTGCAAAATAAAAGATGGAGGCAATTGGTATTTGACAACTTGTTGAAAACCTAATATTTAAGTTTTTGAGTAACACTAAAAATATGAAGTGGACATAAATCCATTCAAGAATAGATTTAACAATAATGATCTAAATTTGGTAAGATCTACTAACCAATCTGCTTCCGGTCATACCAGCCAGTGTGGTCCATCCACTGCCGCAGCAGTTCAATAGGCGGCTGGGCGCCATAGGTCTCCAACAATGGCATGTTGAGGTCATCAATGAAAAAAATGAAGTACTTGCCTTTAGGAGGCGCAAACACACCTTTCCGCCTAACACATAACAATCACATGGGTTTTCTAGTAAATAATAAGTGGACAACATATCTCTTTTTAAAGCATACCGTTTATCCAGCTTGCTGTCTATAAAATCTTGAGTTTGGTTGGCTGAGGTCCGTGCTGAAAACATGAGGAAGTGGGTGACGTATTGCGGATGCATGTTCTTTAGCAGCTTGTCAGATAATCCGAGAGTCTTTCCTGTCCCGGTAGGCCCGATACAAAGCAACTGGTTTGTAAAGAGACATAATTGGGCAGTTCAATCTAGGTAATGTAAATGTTGAAGTAAATATTTGAGGATACTTTTGTGATTATCTCTTTGAAGCCTTCATTGACATGGAATCACTTACAGGCTTCATATTGGTCAAAAGCATATCCATTAGGAATGTCATTCTCACTGTGTCAGCAGTGGGAACTATGATGTCAGAGTAACTTGTATCTGGGGTGATTACAACACTCTTTGCATCATTCACCCAGTTGACCCACTGCACCTGTTGAATATATAGTAGATAATCAATGGTTCACCAGCTAGAAATGGTGTCAAGCCTCTAATCTTTCGATTTGGTACAAATTGTTTACCTTTCTGTCCTTTTTATCTTCCTCTTCTTCATTCCACCGACTTATCCCTGCATCGTCAAGCCTGTAGTCATATACCAGGCCTTCTTCTGGGAAACATAAATTAATCTGAAGGAAAAATACATTTACATTCTTTTAAAATACATTTATTAACACTGTCAATCTGCTAAACATTTGGTCACTGATGAAAAAGCAGAGCTAGCTGCAATGTGACCTTTTCTTCTGACATCTTGTTTTTGAGCCAGGCACTGAAGCGCTGGCCACTGGGTGAATCGCCTGTGGCACCGACACTCCAAACTAGGGAGAAAATGAACCACGGCTCAATCAGCTCCTTGATACGGTCTAGTTTATTTCGGGGTGGTGGCTTGTCTTCCTATGAGACAAGGAAGCATTTGTGATTGGTGTGTAGTTGCACAAAACACAGTGCAGAACAAGAAAAAAAAAAGAATTGTGTGGACAGATTTCTGTAGAGGAAAAATGCAAACATACATACAATACAAAACCTTTGGCATTACTATATGCCAAAAGTCTCATCTGTAGTGACATGCTAAAAATATCAACTAAATACACATTGATGTGTATGACTTTGTTTTTAATTACTATTGACAATTAATCATACAAAGCTGAAAATGGAGTGTGATAAAATGTTGAGGGAAATACTTTTCAGAGGGCAAATTCCTGCCTAATTTCTACATGGAAAAAACATTTTCATTGTTTCTTGACTGAAAATGATACATATTAAAAAAAATCCTGAAATATTTCTGTGAGTGAGTACATTGTATCTCTGAGTTATTGTTTTCAAATTAACTACCCAAGACTGTGAATTTAGCTTTTCTTTCTAAATTTAGAGCACCGGGAACACCACAAACAAACCTCACTAAAGTTGAATGGACTGAAGAAGCAATCCATGAGTTTTAGAAGACTACAAGTCAGATTGCTGTCCAGTGATGTGATGACCTCCTTTACTGATATGCGGACAAAATTGATAGAGTCCTGTAGAGACAAAGAAGAAAGGTAGCACATCCTTCATAATGGACATTCGTTGGAGCCTCTTTTTGTTGTGTTATTTTTTATTCTCACCTGAAGGAACCGTGCAAACAAGGAAGTGAGCTCTTCGTTGAATGGTCTCATTATTTTGGGGATTTGCCTGATCCAACACTCTGTAAAAGGGACGAGGCCCAAAATACTGGGCTCTAGGTAGATCATACCACAGCGAGACACTGTAGCTGGCGACGCCACTGCCAAGTCCTGCACCTCAAACATCATGGTCATGCACTGAAAAGAGTAAAATGACTCGTCATTCATCGAAAGTGCAATTTTACGAATACCTTTTATTCACTTGGACTAAAAGCAAACTTTACGCCCTTCACACAAAATTAAAAGCATTAGTTTTACTTTAAAAGCATGTTCCCTAGGCTTTGGTGTCACAAACCATGTGATCTTGGAGGACTTGCATGAAACCCAAGCTAGGTCCAGAGCAGGCAGAATCCTTTCGGATCCTCCACATCCTGGCCACCAGCTCTTCCACATCCTCCCATCGGGAAAGCGGTACAGATCAATGAAAGTCAAAACTAGCAGGCATTCAAACACTTTTTTTTCCATCTGGCAATGAAGTTATTAAATTCTTAATCAACGAACCTATTATTTTTCTGCCTTGTGCCATGTTAGGACACTCACTCACATCCTGCTGGTCGAATCAGTATTAGTAATATATTTTGTAGACTATCACATGATTAATCACTTTAAACTGCTCCCTTTCCACAATTGTCATTATATGACATGTCATTATATTAATTGTCTATAACGAGAACTGCAAACGGGTAAAAGGGACTCTGTACAAATTTAACACAATGTGGGACGTTGACACACTTGCACGACTCTTATAGTTCCAATAAATGGAAATGTCTTGTTCTTTGTTCTTGTTGCTTTGTTGTTCTTTGTTCTGAATGTCGTATCAGGACAGCACTGACTGCCGGAGCAAAATTCCTTGTGTGTTTTTACACACTTGACCAATAAAGCTGATTCTGATTCTGACCTCACACCAGTTTGATTGTGGATTGTAGGGAAATGTGTTTTTTTGTGCTCATTTACAGTTACTGGTAGTAAGAATGCTTATAGATGTTTCTTTTTATTTTGAAAGAAAACAGAAAGGAAGCAAGAACAGACAAAAGTAATGAGAAACAAAGGAAGGTTAAACAAGGACAATTCAGTCAGTCAGAATGGAATAGAGAAGGGAAATTAGAATAGGATGAATGACAGAAAGCAGAGGAAACCAGGACAGAATGATGGGTGAGTGTTTAGCACATCTGCCTGACAGTGTTAGTTTTGGAAATCAAGACAGAATGTAATGAGGAAGAAAAAGAAGGGAGTAGGATAAGGTAGGACAGCATGGTAAAAAGGAATGAAGAAAAGTAAAAAAGAAATGAGAAGTGAAAAAGAATGAATGAAAGAAATACTAATCCAAATAGTGTATGGTGTTTATAACTAATCATATAATATTTTTACTTTGTGTGAATGTAAACGTTGACTAAGCAAGACCATACCTCAGTGAGCTTGATGATTTCTCCAGAGCTAAGGCAAAGTTTTTTATTGTCATCCAGCACAGTGTTCATGTTTTCAATCCAGACAGCATCTACTGGACCATCAAACATATACCACTTTTTATCATTGTCCATGACTGAAGTACCCATCCGGATTAAAGAAGAGAGAATGCCATCTGTCCTGTAATAGATGGTGTGAAGCTTCATTTCGCATCTGTCTTGTCATTCGGAGGTTAGGTCAAGCAGAGTGCAGCTTACCACTCATGCGTGAGCAAGTCATACTCCCCGTAAAGCTGCCCCATAGTTATCGACTTGGGGTTAAGCACATATGTCTGAACTGCCTCATACAGATCACCGCTAACAGATGGCTGACCTTTTAGAGCTGTTATCGCCGCACCAAGAACCTCATAACACTAAAATATAACAAAGATAACTTTTACCTACTTGACTGCACACAGATAGAGGGCACAGAAACACAGCGCACATAATGACTCACCTTGGTTTTACCTGAACCAGAGGGTCCCACTAACATTAGGCCGTGTCTGACCACAGTGGTCTCATACAGTTGAATACACTTACCAATGTATTCTGCAATCACCGATGACAACTGTCAACAAACACCAGGACAGAAAACACATCTAAATAAGAGAAAAACTCACCATCCACATCTTTCAGGTTCATTTTAACGCATATATTCCGCATCGATTCCTCAAGCGTTCCGTAGTCAATTGGCTCCTGTTTTGTCTTTGGGAAAAGGTCGGACACAATGCCGTTGAAGAGCTTCAGGTCATCTCGTAAAAATTTGGGCACATTCACGTCTTTGATGGCCCTCAGGCAGATCAATTCCTGCGAGTTGGCAGGGGTGGTAGTAAGTAGTCGCTAACCTGATAGGTGTTCTTTATGCAGGAAGTAAAATAAATCACCAAACCTCATTCATATTGGGATTTTCTCTTTTTAGATTTCCAGCAGCTGAGATAACGGACTTCACAGATCTCATTCCAAAGTCATAGTGATCCTGGACATAGAAGCAAGTTGTTCATTACCCGCAACGTATACATGAAGTATTTGTATTATGTTACAACCGGTTTGGAGCCAGAGTAAGTCTAAATAAGTCCAGGGCCTTCTCACCTGAGAGCTAAGTTGTTCTGAAGAGAGTGTGAAAGTGCTGGTGATTTTCTGAGAGAGGACTTTGGCATCACTGAAGCCAAATGAGTACAGTGAGATCTCAGCTATCATGGCAAAGTTAGGAACCATCATGGCCACTGGACGAAACAGGGCCTGTGAAAGACATGATTACAATGGTTCTACGGAAAGCTTTTTTTCCAGAAAAAGACATCACAAAATAATTAGAAATTCAAGCTACATTTCAAACCTTAAGATTGTCAGGTAATTCTGTGCGACCAGCATAACCAGGATTCATAGTGATGAATACAGCACAAGAGGGAACAAGCGGGATCTCAGAACCTTCGAAAACAAACCTTTCTGCCTAAAAAAACAAAACATGCAATCATTAGCTGAAATTAAATTCTTCTTTTTATTTCTATTTTATATCCCTCACACACTCCACACATTGTTATCATGATTCTTGACAGACAATTGTACGGTGCATAAGGTCTCCCTAGAAGCTATTTGAATCTTATAGTGGAAGCTTATGTGGTTGGATAAACATTGTAATACATTTTTCACATAAAATATTAAAATTACAAAAGGCAGCACAGATGTTAGAAAGATGTCACACAAGAAAATGTATTTGAGAAAATTGCTCAAATATTTGTTTGAAAGTTTCTTTCATAAAAAGCTAACCTTCAGTTCAAAAATTTTTATTGAAATACTAACTCCCGTGTACCCATTAAGAGTTGGATATTAATCTTGCTGCGCCTCACCCTTTGCTGTTGAGCCTTTTGTATCGTGGTGATTTGTTGTGCCACCACAGACAACACCTCCACATCAATGCGATTAAACTCATCAAAACATGCCCAGGCACCAGAGCTGCAAATAAGACATCTTTTAATATTTCAAGCCAAGAAATCTTTATATATGAGGTGTGTCAGAAAAGTTGCAGGAGTAGTGTCACATAAGATATATTTGAAATCCAAGCTACAAACTAGGAGTTTTCCGTTTCAATGTACGTCTTTGATCAACCTTCAGGTCCACAAATAGATGGCACAGAGAGTTATGGCAGGAAAACCCATGGCTGCTTTTCCATGAAAACGTGCCAACTTATAATCTCCTGAGCATTTAAATTTTCCCAGACAAGAAGAACATTACTGTGCTTAAGAACTGCTGTACTCATCTGACCTGGGGCTGTGTTAGGTCAAGGGAGTCACCAAGGAAACCCTCTTTTGCAGGCGTGGATGACATCAGAAAGGGGCAACATCACGGAGCTAAGGAGGATTTCAGAAGAATCCTTTCAAAGTGCATAAATGTATGGCAGTAAATGCTGGGAAAGTGTGTGACACATGAGGGGGATAACTTTGAAGAGGGAGTAGTTTGTGTACTGAATTATAGCTTTTGTGACATCAGTCCCGGAATCTGACACACCTAATAGGTTACATGTTTGGGTCAAAGGGCAGGTACCAACGATTACCTCGCCAAGCCTTTGAGAAACTTTCCCATTGCCATAAAATCCAGCTGGTCAGAGCAATTGAAAACGACTGTCTGGATGGCAAGAGCCTTGCCCAGATCTTTAGTAGTTTCTGTTTTTCCTGTGCCTGCTGGACCTGCAGGAGCTCCTCCAAACTTGAGGTGAAGGGCACCTGTCAGGGTCAGGTAGCATCTGAGAGGCAGACAAATTGAAATAATTAAAATTGGATTTATTCTAATTTAATCATCTTAGAAGAGTTTATCAAAAACCTGTTGGGCTTTGGCACTATATACAGTAAACAACAGTCATCCGAAAAACACATACTTGTCTGTGAGGGGAGTAATGACCAGACGCCCAGAGTTTCCAAGGTACTCATATCCATACAGAAACTCTGCATTCACCGCTCGGATGTACAAATCCTCTCTGGCCCAGTAATATCTACAACCAGGGAATGGATAAATTATAATGACAGCATAAGTAACAAGTGAGAGAGGTGGATTGCAAGTTAAACCTGAGTTGACTAATCCACTCAAAGTCATTGACGCTCAACACTCCTAGCTCCACCAGTTTGGCTGCTACATCTTTAGCATGCACCTCAATGACAATGAGGGCGGAGAGTACAGCTCGTTGCATTTTAGATACACCACTTCTCACCAAGTGCACCAGGTTTCCCAGCTGCACAAAAACATAACACACTACAATCTAAGCATACCTTCCGGTGTGTATGCCTCATACATTCATCATTGAGTATTTCACAGTTTAAATATTTAACAGTTGTGCACCTGTTTCTGGAGTATAGGAAAAAGACGGTCACTCAAATCTCCTTGCTCCAAAGCCTCTGACACTTCGGCAGTCCAGTAGACCTGACACCCAGCTATCACCACCTGTCCTGGCCATGATAAAACCCACTCTTCGCGAGGTTTCTGAGAAACCAAGAGTGCACAATAAACATGAGGAACAAGAAAAATATGTCACAGCTGTGAAGTTAAATTTACAGACCTCTGGGTAAACTTTCAGCGACCGATCAATGTAATCCCTGACCGTAGCGGTCATAGATTTTTCCACCTCCCTTAACCAGTCCTCCACATTCCCAGTGGGCATAACAGTCACAGATAGCTTTACCTCCTCTCCTTCTCCAGAGTACATGTGTGTGATCAGTAGATCCGGCTGGAATTTAAGCTGAGAAGCAACGGTATTAGTTTCAAAAGCATTTGCAGTCATTAGATTACAGTCAAAACAATGCTCAAAAAACCAACCCGTGCAATGTTCTCAAAGCATTTGCGCAAGTGCGGCTGTACAGCAGTGGCATCTTTGGTCTGCGAAAGAATCTCCAAAAGCTCATCATCTGACAGAAAGTAGAACCTACAAACAAGTTTATGGAATGTTACCTTGAGCAGTATTCATTTGAAGAGAAGATTGTGTACTCAATAATCATTTTTGACTTTCACACAGACCATTATTCACATAAATATAGGAAGCCTTAAGTATTCACTACAGCAGTGTAACTTTGGTCTTTTTTCATAAATTGATTTCTCGGCCCTCCCACTTTTAATGCGGTGGTTGCTCTATAAAAACTAGGGGGAAGTGGGAGAAAATGTCTTTTATGATTTCATAACTAATTTGGCAGATTTTGTGAAGGTTTACCTGGGGAAGGCATTTCGTTTTATCTCCAAGTATTCGCTGAGGCCCTTTTGCACCTGTTCTAAAAGCACATTGCACTTTTTCAATTTGTCTAACAGGTGAGGACCAGGGCAGAATTCAATTATCTGGAGATGAATAAGAACAGACAATTATGGTAGTATTTTTAGTTTTAGTTTAGTTTAGTTTTATAATGAGCTCTATAACTATATGTAAGTAAGTTTCTTTCAGCTTGTCCGTATTGCAAATATTTTGTCATCTTGTTTCTATCCAGACTGACCTTCGGGTTATCAAAAGCACCTTTCATGATTCGCTTCCATATTTCTTCCATTTGTTGGTATCTCATTCCCTCAACAGGTAATTGTTCATTGATATCATCCGAGCTGAAGATGGGCTCCAAGTAAAGCCAAGAGCCCTGACATAAAAGCCACTCCTCCAACACATCCTGCAAGCATCACAAGAGGGCAATGACACAGCATGAGTAGTAAGATATCACTGACCCAGAACCTTAGCTGTGTAAGTTTTTACTTGAGTTGTTCTGAGTTTGCTCTCCCACTTGTTGATTTCAGCTTCAAATGCCTTCTTATAGGGGGAGAAGGACATACTTTGTGTCATGACAATGTGGTCATCTAGAAGCTGCAATGCTTCATCTGGACTCTTCAGGATGTAAGTACCAGTTTCCTTGTAGGGCATCAGGTCAAAGAGAATTGCAGACCACTCTACTTTCATCTTCTGCAGAGCCTGAGTGTGGAGACAGATTGACAAAGTTTCACTCTCTGAAAATGGGAATTAGCCAGCTGTGTTACAGTATATTTCCAAGTGTATCCCACCCCTTCTCAAATGCTACTACCTAAAACATAAATAACAAAGATACCTGTTCAATGGTGTACTCTTTCCCAGCTGTCTCAGCCACCTGAGCTATGGCATCCATGTGGTTCTGTAGGCCAAGTTCCAAGCACCGGGATAAGGTTAAGTTAGCTTTGGGCACAACTTTTATTTGAATGGTATCTGAAAGTGACTGCCAGTGGTGCATTCTCATCCCTGGGTTCCTCAAACCCTGAACTAAAGGAACATAAGGACGGAATTCCTCAATCCTGGCACGGATTAAAGTTGCCACCATTTGGCAATCTGGTGTAGGGGTAGGTTAGAAACAGAACAGGTTAAAAAAAATTTGTGAAAATTACATTAATGACAAAACACACTTCATCACATTGGAATGTTTTTTGAGGTGACTCACCGGGGTTGTCCTTGAACTGCTTGATACATTTATTCATGGTATCCAGGGCTCCTGTAACATTGCGATCAAGCAGCTCAGGGTCAATGGAGGTCAGCGGATCATTGAGCCAGCTCTCGTGACGATGTGTCCAATCATAGGTGGTGGTCCAGAGGTCAAAGTACGGCTGGAATTGCTTTGCCATTTTGTGCAGACGATCATACTGTTACAGTAGAGACAAAAGTGTTCTAATCTATGATGACTCCCCAGTTAATTTGGCATGACACATGTCATTTTACTCACATTCGTGACGGGAGTACCAAACAAGCGTTCTCTGGTGTTGTAGGTTTGAGCCAGACTCTGGCACTCTTTTAGTTCCTTGCTTGCACGCCTCACCTCATTGGCCATTTCAGTGGCATGATCAACATCTGCTAAACTTGTGAACTTTCCAACCATCATCTGTAAAGACGAAGGCGGTTACATTAACCTCATCATAACAGAAATGAACTTGAAAAAGTAGGCAATTTAAGATACTTGAACAAATAAGACGGCTGATCAGACCTGGACACCTTCAATGCGCTGCTCAAAGATGTCCTGGTCAACTATCTGAATCTTCTGGAAGCGTTCCTCTTCTTCAACAAGATAGACTGTCACTTCTTCGATCTGTCTGTTGATCTTTTGTGGCCACTCAATAGCTCGCCACCTGGGAAAATAAATCACCATACTAAATGTGTTTTTTTTACCATATATTAAACTCTACATGACTGCCATTGTTTTGAAAAAATGCATTGGCACAGGTGAAGTTTTATTTATGTTTTTTTTGTTTTTGGGCTGGGGAAAAAGCATTGGTGATGTTACTGTGATTAACCATCCACGTTCCCTTAGCACTGTAATGTGCTCTAAGAGCTAATTGGCGGGAAAAAGTAAACTATTCAATTACACTTGTGTTTTTTGAAAATTATTAATTATTTACAAAGATATCTTTCCTCAAGTAGCCATAATAGCAACAAACTGATCAACTTTATTGCTTTTAGCAAATAATCATTAACTTGGAATTTTATGGCGGCGACACATTCCAAAAAAGCTAAGACAGAGTCATGTTTACCACTGTGTTCAATAAACGTTTGGGAGCTGAGGACACTATTTGTCGAAGCTTTGTACAGTGAGGAAAATGAGTATTTGAACAACTTGCAATTTTTCAAATTCAACTTTGAAATTACAGAGGAGTCTGAAATTGTCATCTTGGGTGCATGTCTACTGTGAGAGGCAATCTATCCATCCATTCTCTTAGCCGCTTATCCTCACGAGTGCTGGAGCCAATCGCAGCTGTCATTGGGCAGCAGGCAGGGTACACCCTGAACTGGTTGTCAGCCAATCGCAGGGCACATAGAGACAGACAACGGTCGTACTCACAATAACGGGGGCAATTTAGAGTGTCCAATGAATGCATGTTTTGGGATGTGGGAGGAAATCAGAGTGCCCGGAGAAAACTCACACATGTGCGGGGGGAACATGCAAACTCCACACAGGTGGGCCTGTGATTTGAACCCCACTTCTCAGAACTGTGAGGCCAACGATCTAACCAGTTGCCCCACCGTGCCCCACCCCAAACAATACTGAAATGACAATCTTATCTAAATTTACTATTTATTTACTTAATGTGAAATCTGGGCCTGTTTAACTGAGCACAATGCTGATATACAACAACCATGAATGAATAATGACGTTGGGACGTTCTGTTAAATGTAAGTCAAACAGAATACAACGATTTGCAAATCACATTCAACCTATATTAAATTAAATAAGGCACAAACATAAGATATGTAATGTTCTGTTTCTATGTGCCCTATGATTGGCTGGCAACCAGTTCAGGGAGTACTCTGCCTCCTGTCCGAAGATAGCTGGGATGGGTTCTAGCACCCCCACCACCCCTGTGAGGATAAGCAGCTCAGAAAATGGATTGATGGATGGATCTTTTCCAGATGGCCTTGAAGAGCTCTCAAAGATAAAAATCAAGGGCTGAGATCTGAAGCTCTAGGAAGCCTCTCCATACAGTGTGACCACCAATTGATGATGCAGAACTGAGCAGAATCATGCTTTGATTATTATGTATTTTTTAAAACAGTCCTTATTGGATACAGTGCATGTGTGTTTCATGCGGTGGCCATTATACTATAGTTAAAAACACACACTTACTTTTTCATAAAATCCTCATTTGATAAAGGGTAGTAAAATTCTTCAAATAATTCATACTCAGATAAAATCTTTGCAACACGTTCCTAAGGAGAAAAAAAGTGTCTGATTAAGTAAGTACTTTATGGGATAAATGACATACATAGCCAGGCTATTCCGTTTTGTTAGCACCTTGCAACTTTTGAGCTGGTCAGGAATTTGTTTCATCCAGTCCCTCTTCTCCGTCAGATCCTCAATGGAGTTGGGACGTTCGCTCAGCGTGTGTCCAATTATGTTGAACTCATCACATTCCTGGACATACACAATGCGACAGTAGCTAAGAAAAGACGTAACTTCAATTCTTCAATTCCAATCTAAATCTATTAAAATTCTGTTGAAGATGCTGAAAACTTAAATTTGCCATATGCTTTAGACTTACATCTTCAACGTGTCTTCTTAGCTTCTCGGCATGGTGCTCGAGTGTTGCAATGGCTAAAGCCTTTTTTTTGCTGATGAGATTCTGACGTACTCCCTCGACATGTATAATAAATGCCCCAATAATTATGGAGGATGGCAGGGAACTTTGGAGCATTTCCTTGTCTTTGAAATGTTGTTCCACTTCTACTTTCACTACCTTGGATGTCTTCTCATCATCGCTACTGGAGCTGCAGAGAGGGTCAATATTCAGGTTTGATTAACAGCTTTATGGGAGTGTTGTTAAAGTCTTCTATTGGAAAATAATTACATGAAGTGTTCTTCCATGTTTAAGCTGTACAGCTCAATGTATTTTGTATATTCTGCAGCATAAGCCTTGAGGGGTATGATTGATTTCTTGAGTGCCATGCAGATCTTCTCTCTCAACTGTGCTACTTTGGGCTCACAAAGATGTACTGACTCCAGCACAGGATCGTCACCAAATAAGAGTCTCTTCATTAAAAACTGACGGACAGGAGAAGGTCATGTCAATACTGTACACTCATAAAACAAAATCCATCATGAGCAGTTTTTACATAATGTGTATTCATTAGATTTTCTGTGGTCATTTGCAGTGAAAGGATGTTTGGCTTTACCTTGTCAAGCATTGGTATATTGTGTGTGACCAGAATACCCTCATTGAACAGATTTAAAATAGAGGCCTCAAAATTCTCCAGAGGTGTACTATAATATACACCTGTCTCATTCAAAATTAAATCCACAAGGAACAGAGGCTTGTTCTTTGGCCTGCATAAAAACAAAGGGGTAAATAAAATTACTGACAACTCAAAAGACAACTAAAACCCTATTGCCAACTCAAACTTTTGATTGCCGTATATAACCTGTTCAAATAAATTGACATTTTAAGAATACATGAGTGCTGGAAAGACCATTCCAAATCATCCATCCATTGAATATATTTCTTATCCTGTTCAGGGTCATGAATGAAATGGAGCTTATTGAGCAAAAATCACCCTACTATTGGCAGTCACCATTATACCGAGTGGGAAATGAACCAACTCTGGCTCCACTCAACCCAGGTGAGTGACCCAGTGAGGATGTCAAACTCATTTTCAACGCTAGCCACGTTGTTACGGTTTACCCCAGAGGGCCGTTGTGACTGTGAAACCTTCTACTATAAATTCTTGATTGCTTTTGACATTTTTACATAAAACAACAAACTGATTGATAGTTAGTTTTGATATCAGAAGTGGCCTGCGAGTGGGTGGCAACCTGTCCACGGTGTACCCTGCCTCCGGCCTGAAGACAGCTGGGATAGGGTGCAACACTCCCGCGACCCTTGTGAGGATAAGTGGGTCAGATAATGGAGGGATGGACAGATGTAAATGGATCGTTGATTCATTGACATCAGAGGTGAAGGACAATACTTTTTTCAACTACTGTTCAAATTAAAAGTTCAATTAAAAAATTTAAAAAGGAGATCTGATAAGAAAATAATGCTTGAAATTTCTCAATATTATTATTCATAACATGCTGTATCACACTTGCATGCCCTATGGGGGCACAAGCCAGTGCAATCTGTAGGCTAGTCCGAAGTCCAGATAAATGCAGACGGTTGCGTCAGGAAGGGCATCCGGTGTAAGACGGTGCCAAAAAAATCTGAGCGTTCATCTAAAGAAAACCATATCGGATCGGTCGTGACTCAGGTCAACAACCCCTACCCCCAGCACCTAGCCTGAAGGGCGTCGTTGGAAATTCAGCTACTGTGGGTTGAAGACACAGAAGAGGAGGAAAGCGAATTCGTCGGCAGAAGAAGAAGAGGAATGCACAGAGCCTAGAACTTATTGTAGGGACTTTGAATTTTGGGACTATGACAGGAAAAGCTCAGGAGTTGGTTGACATGATTAGAAGAAAGGTTGATTAATTGTGCATCCAAGAGAGCAAGTGGAAAGGTAGTAAGGCTAGAAGTTTAGGAGCAGGGTTTAAATTATTTTGCCATGGAGTAGATAGGAAGAGAAATGGAGTAGGGTTATTTGAAAGGAAGAGATGGGTAAGAATGTCTTGGAGGTGAAAAGAGTATCAGATTGAGTGATGAAGCTGAAATTTGAAAAGGAGCGTGTTCTGTATAATGTGATTAGCAGCCGATTTTTAAGAACAAAGGTGATGTAGAAACTATAGAGGAATAAAGTTGATGAGCCACACAATTAAGTTATGGGAAAGAGCAGTGGAGCCGAGACTCAGAACAGAAGTAAGTATCTGTGAGCAACAGTATGGTTTCATGCCTAGAAAAATTATGACAGATGTATTATTTGCCTTGAGGATGCTCGTGGAAAAATACAGAGAAGGTCAGCAGGAGTTACATTTTGTCTTTGTGGATCTAGAGAAAGCCCATGACAGAGTACCAAGAGAGGAACTGCAGTACTGCATGCGTAAGTCTGGTGTGGCGGAAAAATATGTCAGAATACTAGAGGTCATGTATGAGGGCAGCAGAAATGTGGTGAGGTGTGCCGTTGGTGTGACACAAGAATTTAAGGTGGAGGTGGGACTGCATGCCCCTGCCTGTTTGCTATGGTAATGGATAGGCTGACAGATGAAGTTAGAGTGCTATCCCCTTGGACTATGATGTTCGCAGATGATATTGTGATAAGCAGTGAAAGCTGGGAACAGGTCGAGGAACAATTAGAAAAATGGATGCATGCACTGGAAAGGAGAGGAATGAAGATTAGCCAGAGTAAAACAGAATATATGTGCGTGAGTGAGAGGGGTGGAGGGGGAAGTGTGAGGCCTCAGGGAGAAGAGATAGCGAGGGTGGACGACTTTAAATACTTGGGGCCAACAATCCAGAGCAATGGTGAGTGTGGTAAGGAAGTGAAGAAGCGGGTCCAAGCAGCTGGTGTCTGGTGTGTTACGTGACAGAAGAGTCTCTGCTAGGATGAAGGACAAAGTTTATAAAACATTGGTGAGGCCGGCCATGATGTACGGATTCGAGAGGGTGGCACTGAAGCGACGACAGGAAGCAGAACTGGGGGTGGCAGAAATAAGATGTTGAGGTTCTTGCTAGAAGTGAGCAGGTTGGATTAGATTAGAAATGAGCTCATTGGAGGGACAGCCAAAGTTGGATGTTTTGGAGACAAGGTTTGAGAGAGCAGACTTCGATGGTTTGGACATGTCCAGAGGTGTGAGAGTGAGTAGAGTGAATATTGATCGAAGGGTGCTCAGGATAGAGCTGGCAGGCAAAAGAGCGAGAGGAAGACCAAAGAGAAGGTTGATGATGTTGGAAGGGAGGACATTAGGGCAGTTAAGTGTTAGAGAGGAAGATGCAGGAGGTAGGCTTAGATTTAAAAAGATGACAGGCTGTGGTGACCCCTAACAGGATAAGCCGAAAAGAAAAGAAGAAGTTGTATGACACTTGGAAATATTGGTACAGATTTTAGCAAGAATAATGTAAGTTAATGCACAACATTTGCTTTCACAGTCTCTATAAAATGATGTGGGTACATCACCCCTTTTTTGTTGTAGCTGTCAATGAGACAAAATTGCATCGCTTGATAGTCACTTAAAAATGTGTCATGATCCTGCCGCTCCAGCCCGGGCTGTGCGGGTGCCCGCACGGTTGCGCTGATTGGGAGGCACACACCTGCGCCTCATGCGGGCTGATTATCCTATGTATTTATACGACCCTGATGACGACTGGTCCGGGCCAGATCGTTGAGCTTCATGTCCCGTTCGAGTACTCCCGTATCCCTGATCGACAACCCGTGTGTACCGACCTTCACCTGTTCTCCGACCAACCCCGTAAGCCTGACTCCTTTGACACTTCTGCCTGTTTGATCGTTCTCCCGTGTACCGATTCCTGCCTGCCCGCTCACCTGATCTCTTCGCTCGACGTCCCAACTACCGCTGCTGCACCTGACTGCCTGCCCGATCCCCGACCACGGAATAATAAACGTTTCTCCCCGAACTACCTCGCATCGTCCGAGTCCTGCATTTGGGTCCTACTCCCGTTCCGATGGGCCTTGACAAATGTGGTTTGTCATATTAATTTAAATCATCAGGTATGAAACAGTGTGCGCTCTCTTACTTGTAGGGGCTATTAATGTAGTCATCCCCCCACACCAGGTCATCAGGGCATGTTAGCACACTACAGCATGCATCCAAAATCAGCTTGCTCAGGCAGAGTAGTGAGTCCTCCACAAGGTTGCGGAGAGTGTCCTGCAGGTTGTAGTGCACCACAGCCAACAGTTTGTTCAACTTGGAAACCTTGTGCATACCCCAGTGGGTCTCGTTCATGTTGTACGCGCCTTTGCCGATAGTTTCAAGATTGTGTCGGAGACTGTAAGTCACAGTGAGCATCCATGCCTCACGTAGAAACAAGCTTATCTGAAAGACAATTAAAACATAATCAAGAATAGTTTGTGTCCAACACTGTTAACAACCCTATTGGCAGCTACAATACCTGTGTTTGCATTTGGGCCTGGTTAGCTTCAAACTCATCCAGTCGCAGAGGTTTAGTTAAGGATACATTGAACAGTTTCATAGTTGCTAATTTGTTGCACTCAAACCTTATTTCTGATAATGTGCAGATGACTTTTGGTTCTGTCAGCATGGACTTGTGGAAGAAAGCAGCTTGATTCTTCTTGTAGTCAAAGGCAGGGACTGTGACACACCCTGCCCAAGGAAAAATGGGTGTTAAGTGTTAATATTCAGAACACAAGTAACAGCCTAATCCGAATTAAATACGTAAAATCCACTTGAACCTTTCAGGGGCACACGCTCTTGTTCCTTCTGTGGTAGCGTAATGTGTGAAAACTCCTGTGGGTGGCTTACTACACTTTTATCCAAGATGAAGCGATTCATGGTACGGTCATATTCCAGCTTCACCTCCCTGGACAATTTCTCTACACATGTTCTCACACTGAATAAAAAGCATTCCCCTTGTCAACAGGACATTCATAACCCCATCATTTCTATAACAGATGTAATAATATTTTTTTCAAACTAAAGAAACTCTGAGGAATTCAGTAAGGATTACTTACATATCCAGTTTAAGGCCAGAGCCGGAGAGAGCACGTCTTTTGATACGGTGGAGACAGTGTGGATCGATAGATGGCGTTTCATCCCAGATCGGCATGCAGTCCACAGTTAAGTTATACAGGATGAGGGCCTCTGAGGTCGCTCTTAGGTACATAGCAAACTGGATTCGCTCCACAAATACACGCGGGTCCTCAGCACTGAACAACAGCCTGATTCTAGGAATCCAGTGCCGGTTGCCTGTTTGCAGGCATTTTACACCTGATCAACAATGAGGAAAACACGCAAACAGATCTTTATGGCAAAATCCAATGTTGAGCGTGTACTGTACGAGGAAAAGCAACTGATATTACCAGGGCAATTCCTTTCGCCTTCTTTTAGCCTATTGTTTGGGAAAACCTTTTCTACTAAGTATTGATATTTGTTACTATCGTAGTCAAGAACTCCCACCAAATGCCAGCTATACTCCAGTGATGGGGGAGGTTGGCCGTTTTCTGATGACGCAGATGAAATTAGTTGTCAAAATAGTCTTGCTTTTCCATCTAGACATTCTTTACATTTGCACATTTTACCAAACAATACTGTGTCATCCGTAGGCAGTAACGCTTTTGCCGGAATTGGTTTTCTGGAAGTTGATCCTTCAGTTTTACCCAGGACAAGCCAGTCTTCTGCAGTACGGCAGTCAAACTCTACATTGTCAAATATCTAGGAGGAAAATGTTGGAAAAAAGTAAACACAGAAAGATGTGGAAATAACTTCAAAGACAAGAACCCAAAATGTTGTGGGATACCAGGCACACCTCAAGTGGAAGATAGGGTGACACAATTGGATGCTCATCGTTAGTGGCCAAAGAACGTGGCATGAGAAGGTTAGAGTTGATTTTTTTTTCTTCCAGGAGCATTTCAAAATCAATCTTCAAATATTCTCTTCGACACCTTTGGAGAAAATGCAACATTTTAACAGGTCGCAACCACTGAAGCTATTCTGGGCAGGAGAGGCTCCCTTTCCAAAAAAATTGATGTGAGTAGTTACAATACTATAACAGTGACAGGAAGTAGCGGACTGGACAATTCTTGGTCATACACGGGAATTCCATACCTCTCTTTGGTTAAATCACGAGGGCTTCTCCCAGGAACAGTTTTGTAGGGCATCTGGACCTTTGGTGTATCTCCACCACGGTTGAAGTAAGAAGTGAGTAATTGCTTTGAGAAGGGGCCATAATACTCCTTGTCATCAAACTTGTATTTGGCAAAAGGAGATTTTGAGCTTGTGTCTAAAGAAAAACAGACAAGTGAAGCATATTATTAGACGCTTTCTGATATGCACCCACTCCATTATTTTGATGAACACTTGAATTTAATTGGCAAAACATTTTTCCGCTATTTATTTTTTATCTTTAGCTTTGCTGGTGTTTAGGAAAGGTAGAAAATGCACAGAACAGCCACATGCGTTGATTGAATTTCTTCCAAGTGACACCGTAGTTTAGAAAAAAATGTTTGACTTAAATCCAAGAAATCATTACTACCACTTCAGTTCCAAATTAAAAATTAACAATACGGTGTTATAAGAACAAGGGTGAGAATGACCAATTTGGAAAAACACTGAAAATGTCTGCCTTCGGGGTGGGGTGGTTCAAACGGGGGTGCGCCCCCTTTTGGGCACGAAATTTTTTTATAAAACACACTGTTAAATGGTGACCTCTGGTTACTTCTAACATTATAAATACAGGGCAATCATAGTATTTTGAAAACTTAAAATATGAATCCAAAAAAACCAAAATAATTTTGCCAAACTTCAGACATAAAAATGCAGACTGAGTGAAATTTATATCAAATAGGCTACTGCACTTACAATTTATACTTCAGAAATAAGTATATAAGTATATATATTTTATATATTATATAAGAAATATATATATATAATTATATAAAATTTGAGAAATTCACATCCAACTTACCTTTTTGCTTGAGTATACCTGGTTTGGATATGCTCCTGGATATTTTTTGGTCCGATCGGAACACAGAGTGCACAGCACCTTGCCGGGAACGCCCACTTTTTGTATGTGTTCGGTTAGACATGTTGATACAGATACGTTCCTATCTGCAGTTACACTTTTTTCAAGCCATGCCCATCTGAAACAGTTTTTTACCCCGTGGTTTTTATCAATTTCCATGGCATGATCTCCATCTTTTTGTTCCAATACTTTCGTCATACTGGTAAACGTGCAGACCGCTCGATAACATTTGCGTACAAACGTACGTATGTCTATAAGTTATAACTATGCCGTAGTAAACAGAATGCTTCTCTATGAAATGTTAACATCAGAGTGAAAATACTGACGAAATACCTAAAAAAGACTGCCGGAAATCGGAATGTTGTCATTGTTATGAACACCAAATTTAATGCAAACAGATTGCAATGCCGTTTTCCGCTATCACAGCTGTGACTAATTTCACGATGAGCGTTGCCGATAGATACTGGCGGCCGGTCTTGATCACAGCCGTACCCCCCCCCTCCCCCCCAAAAAAAAAAAAAATTCTCAATGGATTTACACGTTTCACAAAAATGACAATTTCAGCTGAAAAAACTCAAAATCCCGCGAATCTGCGGAAAATTCTCATCCTTGTAAGAAGAGTATTGAATTGTACCAGGTAATGAGAACCTATAGACGATTAGTAGCAGTCAGTTATTTAGATCTATGTTTTTGATCTTGGCCAAAACCTTTAACATGCCTGGCCTAGCGGGTTTTTCACCTTCTGAATCATCACAATCACTGAGGTCAGGGTGATCACGCTGATGGGAGTGTGCTTCCTCTGCACAAGTCTGAAAAGTAAACAGGTTAAGAATCAAGACGCACACCACAATGTTAAAAAAAAAAAATTCTAACAACAATTTTAATCACATTTAGTGTGTACTTTTACCTTAAACCTCAAAGTAGTGAAGACATCCGAGTAGAGGCCCTTCTGTTTATTAATGTGACCTTTTCTGACGGGAGGTAGCATGTGTCTGTGACTCCTTGATTGCTTGTCTTTTGGAGGCGTTTGGGACGAATGGGGCCCAAATGTCCCAAAACCAGGCAAACGTTTACCCTCCATCTCGAGCTTAGCTAAAAAAAAAAAACCTTGGTTAATGAACAAAAAGCAGGTGTCAACAAGAATGGAAGTGTTTGGACAGAAGAGCTCCACTTATGCTATGCTAACTAGACACTGGTACATTTGATGAGATCTAATAAAGGACTCTTATAAAAAAAAATAATAATTCTGCCCTGATGAAGAATGTTTTGAGAGTAATCAATTCCATTATCCACTACTCCCAGAATGTTTGGGCTTTTGAGTAAATTGTAAGGATTACCATAAAATGCACTATAATTTTTAAATGTTAACTTCATTTTTAATCCTCTAAACTTTTGGAAACCTGTCCACCTGTTTGATGTTTTGGTACTTTGGGCACTACTACCTGTTCTCTTGCCAGGAGCTGAACAACTAAATTCAAGTGTTTGATCCATGAATTGACAACACGTTTCATACACCATTAAAAATTTGACCGCTTTATCATGCTGTTTACATTTTGAAATGATGACACCAAGACAATTTAAAAGTATCTCTCATAGATCCTAAAATCGATGTTTCGAAAGCAAAACGGCCAGACCTTAGCATTTCATGAGCTGGTTGCAATGGAGATACAGATACACTGGGAGCGTCAGAGAATGGCATAGAAGTGAACATAGTTGAAAAGATTCATGGATCAAACACCTGTTGTCAATTTTGCCAATAAAACTCCTCTTCAAAGAACAGGAAGTTGAACAAAAAGTATTGAAACATTGAGCAGTTGGAAAAGTGGATTAAAAAAATGTACAGATCAAATTAAGTTCAACTGTGAAGGTTGTAGTATATTTTAGGTTTATCCTGAACCATCCAGAAAGCCTCATATTCCTAACTTAGTGTATGTTCTTGTGTTTGTTTGCAGCTGTGTCGTACTGTTGGTAGATGCTCTTAATGGTCTTACCTTATTAAGATAATAGCCTGTTGAGAACATAATTTCTATAACTATTACGACAATTATTGATGGTTATATCTTTGGGCCTCTAATAAAATAGCCATAGAAGGACCAGCTTGTGTTCTTACATTAGACCCCATGGTTAGTTACTTGGTCTAAGTGCAACGTTTTCAAAACCATAAAGAAGTTGTGGCATACCTTATTTTGTTATTTGGGGTAAATCTTTAGACGTTGGACGGGTTGATGACGTGATTTCGACGTCGGGACCTCAGTGAGGTCAAAAGCAGCGAAAGGCGAGGACGCCCGAAGAGCAGACAGCAGCACAGACGCGGCGGTGACTTTCGTCCATGCTTCCTCGCACTTCGGTAAGCCTGCTCGGCCACTCGGACGGAATTCCGAGGGGTTGTTTTTAAATCTTCCGCTTCGACAAAACGACGTCGTCGCTAATGAGGCATGACGTTGTGGTTTGTTGACGCGCTTTGTCAGTTGACGTTGCTCCCCACGTCATTCGAGCCACAATGTAGTGTAATCTATGTATGTATGTTAGATGAGGGGAACGGACACGGACATGAGCCCTTAGGACATAAACCCTTCACCCTTATTTCTAATCTGGACATGAGCTCTCAAGTACTTATTTTGTCTGATAAAATAAAGCAAACACTCACAAAAAAATATTTTCAACTTGAAAAATAAATGTTGCTTGTTTAAAATACTCTATTTGAAGCTCGTTTCATTGCCTGAATTTTTACTTCTTGTGTGTCTTAAATATTATGCTGGTAAACAAATACAAAAATGAATCCTTTTCATTCAACACCACTTAAATAAAAGTTTGTGAAGGAAATATAAATCCATTTATAATTAAAATATCAACATCTTGTGAACAGCCATGTGTTGTAACATGTCATGGATTAAATGTTACTTGCCACCTCACAGATTTATTTTCCACTGTTATTTGTGCTTTATTTTATCTCTGTCTTAAAAAAAAAAGGCTAAAGGGTGCTAATATATTGTTGTACTCATTTGTGCTATCTTTAAAAATAAATGTCCTAAACAATAATCAGTTTTAGTTCTTATTTTTCTTCGATTGCGATTGTACTGGGAGTCATAAGGGCTCGTGTCCAGATTTGAAATAAGGCCTAAGGGTTTATGTCCTAAGGGCTCCTATCCAGAAGGGCTCCTGCTAACTGTAGTGAAATTTCTATACTATATCGAGTATCCCCTAAAATTGCTTTTTTAAAACTCCTGTAAATTGGTAGAAATACAGGGTGCGCTGTGGGGTGGTCGCCAGCAAATCAAAATTTATAGCATACATACATACATTTTCTTTGCCACTTTTCCTCACGAGGGTTGCGGGGAGTGATGGAGCCTATCCCAGCTGGCAAGAGGCAGGAGGCATAGCACACCCTGAACTAGTTGCCAGGCAATCGCAGGGCACATCGAGACAAACAGCCGGACTCACAATCACAACTAGGGGCAATTTAGAGTGTCCAATTAATGTTGCATGTTTTTGGGATGTGGGAGGAACCGCAGTGCCCGCAGAAAACCCACGCAGGCACGGGGAGAACTTGCAAAATCCACACAGGCGGGTCCGAGATTGAACCAGGGACCTCAGAACTGTGAGGTCAACGCTTTACCAGCAGAGGCACCATGCAGCCAAAATTTCCAACATTGTATTTTAAATACAACTCGTACCATTCTTTGGTTTTTGAACATACACACGACCATCTTAATGAAACTTTTTGGGAGGAAGAATTGGGAAAAGCCAGTTGTGCAACATGACTGCAGAAAGAACAGGAAGCAATTGGCTCTGACCATGAGTAGATCTAAAATACAGTAAGTCTTGTCATCTACTTTCATATTGTTTCAGTGTTTTCAGCCATAGTGAGTGTGGCACTCAAACCAACACACCGCTTACCCTCACTAGAGTTGTAGGGGTGGTGGTGCTTATGACAACCAACTATTCACACTTAGAGACAATTTAGATTCTTTAATTAATCTACCATCCATGTTTTTGGAATGTGGGAGGATACTGCAATGCCTGAAGAAAAACACACACACACAGGCACTGGCAGCACATGCAAATTCCACAAAGGAAACCCAGAGCCTGCATTTGAAACTCCAACGTCAAAACTCTGAGCCTGAAATTTTAACCAGGCAGTCACCCCATATAGTGATTTTCGCAAACATACTTTAAAATAAATCCAATTACCCCAGACAAAAGAGCAAGAGGAGGGCCAAAGAAAAGATTGATTGATGTTGTGAAAGAAGACATGAGGACAGTGGGTCTGAGAGAGGAACCTACACGAGATAAGCTTAGATGGAAAAATATGACACACTGTGGCGACTCCTAACGGGACAAGGTGAAAGGAAACGAAGATACATTAAAATAAAAGGGTTGCATCAAACAATTCGAAAATGGATCCTAAAAAGGTTGACTTGCACATATCAAATGATATGATGGTTATTACTTGTTTACCTTTTGGGGGGAGGGGGGGGGTAAAATATGTGTTGGCCATAAATTGTCCTCTAATTCTGAAGCAATCCATTTACATTTGTCCATCCATCCATCCATCCATCTATCCCTCCATTTTCTTAGCCACTTATCCTCACAAGGGTCACGGGAGTGCTGGAGCCAATCCCAGATGTCATTGGACAGGAGGCGGAACTGGTTGCCAGCCAATCGCACTTATCCTGTGATGGCTAGCCAAGGATGGGCAGAGTATGACCCCCGGGCCACACATGACCTGCTCCTTTCTTTAATCCAGCCCACTGAGCATTTATATGGTCACGATACCTGTATTAGTTGTAGATTCCTTTTGGATTTGTCAAGTTAGTTGAAATGTAAATATTGCTTTTATCATTTATTTAGTTCATTCAATATTTTTCCAAGTCATCAAGTGCTACTAATAAAATATTTTCAATAGATTTTCTTTACAAATATTTTCAAGTTATTCATTTTATCAAACAATTCATGGATCATAATTACACTGACTGCGAATAAAATTATAATGAGCAAGCATTATGTTACTATTAAAATAAAGTTTTGCATACACCTCCGTTCGTTGTACAAATGGCTCTGGCCCATTGTCACTATCCCCACCTGCCGACGAAATAAAATATACAAATACACGACAATAGAAATGGATACATACAATTTCGAGACGGCAATCAAATGTAAAAAAAAGTCAGACTATTCGTTGTTAGAATATTATTACCATATGGAAAGTGGAAAGCGTACCTGCAGTCATCAGTTAGCAGAGCGGAAAAAGCGCGTAGGACGTCCCGCGATGCACATCTAATGTCCGGGTCCACATTTTTCAAGACAGGACGACCGAGTGTTTGAATAGGGCCCTCATCTTGCCGTCTCATCTCATTCGACGATTGGCTCGCTCAAGTTGAGAAATCTCAGTTTGCCAGTGCCAGGTAAACTTGCACCGGACAACGGTTGTCATGGAGATGGAGTCACGTGAAACACTGCAGCCTGTAAACTCGCCGAATGAGGACGGAAAAACATCTCGTTTTACCTACACTCGTGCATCTATAGAAACTATTATGATAGTTTACAGTATATATATACTGTATACAAAAATTAAAAAGTAGGTTACTCTTAACTTGCATAGAACGCTGGCTTTATAAATCTAATGTTCAGTATTCACTCACTGGCCTTGACTTACATATGATTTTTAATCTAAATCTTTATGTGTGTGTGTGTATAGATAGATAGATAGATAGATAGATAGATAGATAGATAGATAGATAGATAGATAGATAGATAGATAGATAGATAGATAGATAGATAGATAGATAGATTACAAGAAATATTCATTATGGCATTGTAGACACAAGTGATTGACTGAACTGTACAGGTTCCTGTGCTTTGTTCCTCACACTGTGTTTGCAAGGTAGTCAAAACCCCAGTAACCTGCACGTTGTCAATTCGTTGTCCTCGTGAGTCAAAGCGGCATCACAACCCGGGCCATTTCCGGTGGTCGATCAGAGGCACCATGCACTGCGGCCCCATCCTCCTGCCCTTGGTCTCTCCAGTTGATACGCATCATGGCTGCCTATGTTTATTTATATATATATATATTGATACTTTTCTTTGCCGCTTATCCTCACGAGGGTCACGGGGCATGCTGGAGCCTATCCCAGATGGGGAGGAGGCAGGGTACACCCTGAACCGGTTGCCAGCCAATTGTATATATATATATATATATATATATATATATACACTGTTATATATAAATATATATATATATGAATAGGGGAAGTGGAAGCAGGTGAACATAAGTTTTTAATTTCACGTTTGTCCATTTATTGTGTTAATGGCCAGAAAAGCAAAAATGCTCAAAACAATAACACAGTATTAAAGTTATCAACTATTGAGTATAATATAAAATGGCCAGAATTCTGACTGAATTGTAGGATGCTCAAATACTGTTATTTTAGTTATAGTTTGCATGTTCTCCCCGTTCCTGCGTGGGTTTTCTCTGGGCACTCTGGTTTCCTCCCACGTCCCCAAAACGTGGATTAATTGGAGACTCTAAATTGCCCTTAGGTGATTGTGAGTGTAACTGCTGACTGTCTCCATGTGCCCTGCGACTGGCTGGCAACCAGTTCAGGACGTATCCTGCCTCCTGCCCGTTGACAGCTGGGATAGGCTCCAGCACTTCTGTGACCCTTGTGAGGATAAGTCACTAAGAAAATGGATGGATAATGTTCAGTGAATCGAAAAACAACTTCCAGTATGTTGGCCATACCTTTACTATCCTGCTTCAGGTCCGGGGGAGCTGCTGACTTTGGGTAAAATGCAGACTACACCCTGAATAAGTGAGCAGCCAACTAAAACATATATAGAGAAAGGCAACCTTTCACATTGTCAGTGAGTGGGGCGTAAAGCCACACTGCCTGCACAGAAGTCAGGCAAGTGAATCACTGCGCCATGATTGACTCGCCATCAAACCCCTTTTTAAAACCTTTATGCTGTTAATCTTAATTGTTCTTGTTATTATATTATCAACTACGCCCTGAAAACCACTGATAAAACATTGATGTTTAATGGAACTTTTGACTGTTGGCATATGATGCGTCCTCAAAGACTGGACAGAAAGAAGGGTTCCTCCAATAACTGGAAAGGAATTACCTTGGTCTTAAGTCCTTGGAAAAAGTCTACTGTGCTTTGTTTCTGAGCAGGCTTACTACAGGTGAGAGTTGCCACCACGAGTGAAGACTTATTGTCGTTACGGGTGCTTACTTCTTTTCCACATTGTGAGCTCTGTGTTTGACTCTTACTTGGCTGTTCAATTGAGCTTCCTCCACTCCAGACACCATTGGGCTGCAACTTTATGGGCTGGTGACTGTTTGCTCATTTGCACGGGACAAGGCCCCCTCCTCAAACGGGAAGAAAGCAATTAGCATGTGTAAATCGTATTATAATTGCTCATGCTTAGGGTACGATTACAAAAGGGAAGTATGTGATTAACCCATTCATGGGCAGGGTGGCAATTTTTTGCCTTATTGAGATAAAAGTCTCTTAACAGGCCACAATCAAGGAAATAACACTTCTTTTTCATTTATGGTTAAGTTATATGATAACTTTACTCATTTGTAATCTTGCCCCAAAAATCTAACTGCTAACTTTGACGGATGAGTTAATTCATCAGTGAAAATCCTCATGTCCCAAAAATGGGACGCTGCCCACAAATGGGTTAAAACACCTGGCAGTTGTTTTAAAATGTGAAAAAAAAAGATCTCTCCTTTAAGGCATGTTGGCATCAAAGATATTTATTGTGCTGTTATGTGATGTTGTGGCTAGTGAGAAAAATGTAGACAAGCCAAAACAGTCCCATTAAGACCATTTTTTTAGTATAGTGCGATGCAGTGGAGGAAATGAAGGTCTGGTCCAGGTTCCCTGTGAGGCCAACATCTAACTACTCCTTTTCATCCATGGAAGAACACGAGCTGACGAGAGATGCGAGCATCGGGCGAAGACGTGGACAGAGTTGAGATGTGTGGAGTGACATCGTGTTCTGGATACACGCATCTATGAACACTCTGAACAAACACTAAAGATTATAGGAAAGGATGTGGGAGTCACTGTTTATCTGACCCAACCCCAAAACCTCCCAACTCCCATTCAGCCCTGCAAATAAGAAGAAGAGGAGCAATTAGAGAGGCAGTCTTGGGATAGATACGAGATGGGTCATTGGTGTCAGAGTGTGGTTTGCATCACCGGCACTAAGTTAGATTTGCTTTCAATGAGGGGATGCCGCCAAAGCTGACTTCTGTCACCAATTCTGTTCATTAAGTTTATGGAGAGAATTTCTAGGTGGAGCTTAGGCGTTGTGGGGTCTAGTCTGGTGCTTAGCATTACTTCTGTGGTGTTTGCAGATGATGTGGTTCTGAATGATCAAAGCAAAGCAATGATCTTTAACTCTCGCTGGAGCAGTTCGATGCTGAGTGTGAAGCAGCTAGGATGAAACTTAGGACCTCCAAATATGATGCCATGGTCCTCAGTCATTAATGGGTGCTATGCCCTCCCCAGGTAAAGGAAGAGATCCTTCCCAAAATGAAGGAGTTCAAGTATCTTGGGGTCTTCTTCACAATTGAGGGAAGAATAGAGACAGCGTTTGTATGTGGTAGGTCGTGGTGAAGAAGGAGTTGAGTTGAAAGGACAAGAACTAAATTTGTTTGTCAATCTACATTTCTAGCATCACCTGTGGTCTGGAGTTGTAGGTCATCTGGTTAAGATGCCGCTTGACACGTTCGTGGTGAGGTGTCCCACCAAAAGGAGACCCCAGGGATGATCCACAAAATTATAGAATCTCAGACGTGAGTTATCTTTAGACCGGGGGGTGGCTCAGAAGCTAACTGGTGCATGCAGACACCATTTTGGTGACAGCTGGTGTAAATACATCATTATAATATTACATATACACAATTTCCCCGCGATAGACTGTTATGTACAGTATGTATATTATTAACAACACCTATACTTTGAAATCAGAAATATTCAAGGATGCCATTTATGCAATAGAAAATGCCTAGTAGAATTGAATAGCATTGCAATTGCTGTATCGATTTTCTGCCAAAAATATCAGAATCCACCTAAAAGTGATGCAGCAGACCGGATCTCACCCCCAGGACTCGAATCTGATCCCAATGATCTGAAGAGATGCAGCTCTCAGTTCCGAATTTCTTGGCTCTTCAGTTGAGGCCGGCCATAAAACCGAAGAGGCACGTTGTTTATTTTGGAAGGTGAACTAAGTTTGTTAGATTTCATAGCATCTGTTGGGCAGTTAACAGAATTATTTAAAAAGGACTGTTAGTGACCATTAACATTTGCGTTTTATTAGCTTGACAAGATGAAGAATTATTGCCCTTGAGTGACGGAATGATCTTATTAGTCAGACATACTGAACAAATGATGGAAAGCCAACTTAATCTGTTTTGTCTGATGACTGTGATTTCTAAATGCACCGTTAAACTGGAATGGGGGCAAATTTCATCCTCGTCTCAGGTTTCTTCCCATTAGACTTCAAAGAGGTGCAACTTGGAGTGAGTGCAGATCTAAACCAAGTCGCTTGTTATTTTGGACAATAAATGCTGTGTAGTGAGTGGCAGGTAGGAGGAATGCAAAGTAGAGAAAAAACAAAAAACAAAACATGTTTTTTCTTCCCGTGCATGTGTGAGGAGACTTTCTTGTTGGGTGGGTTGTGTGGAGAATAAATAAACCCACCACTCCACTCCATTGCAGTTTTTAATGTGACTAGAGCACATGACGCTTGTCTGCCTCTGAAATTCACATCGATTATTTTATTTTTTTTTTTCTGTGGAGGGATTCCTGACCTCTGCACAACATGGATGTACAGTATTTTGTGCCCGTGTCCGGTTAGGATCATTACTGTAATCCACCATTTTTTTTTCATGGCTCAGGATGTTTCTCCATAAGAAAAGAAAGTGATTTGGACTACTTCAACTTTGAGATCCTAGTGTCCTTTCATGGTGATGCCAGTAACCCTTCCCCCTCAAGAAGGGTCTTTGTTGCAGTGTGAAGGTTGTAAACAAAACGAAAAGAGGTGCGAGGTTTAGAATGTCAGAAAAAGATGAACAGCACCTGCTGCAGGCGCTCATTTGGATGCTTGCGGTCGTAGCGCAGAGCGGAGCAGGTGAGCCGCTTGGTTTTGTACACAGACGGTGCACTATGACTGGAACATGTTGATGATCAAGCGGTCAAAGCCTGCAAGGCCTTCTCTGCTGGACTTAACACATCAGAGCCAATGGCCCAAATTTAGGACCTAAATTCTACATATGCATTTATTCCCATGTCTATTCTCTTTCTTGACCTATAGCCTTTCTCTAAGATTTTCTGTCCTCCCCCAATCAGATTCTGCCCCAATGTGTTGCCATGTTCCTCTAATCTGCCCATCGAGGATGATCAAAATAAATATTGCAAGCAATCTCATGTTGAACTATATTAGCAATGGAACTCTTTGATAACAACTCAGATTTCAAAATCATCCTCACAAAGCCAGCGAGTTTACCCTCAATGATGTCAGCATTTTTCGGTCCTCTTATTGGATGGTCAGGGGAAAACTGTTGCTAGCTAACTAACAATACATTTTTGAAGCACTCTGCACAAATGAATGTTGTGGCTTTGAAGTACTTATGTAAATGTTTTATATTACCTTCTTAGATCAATATAGATTCCTAAGTGCTCAGGCTACATGACACACTCCTTCAAAAACTTTTATTTTTAAATACAGGAATATACTGTTCATGTATTCATAATGCAGTGCATGTTATTTCATTGTATTTTGCTGCAGCACATTGACCATTCAATGAATAAAATAAATATAATGATACCCAGTGAATAGGTGTTAAGATAACTGAAAAATACTTTGGATTACATTATTCTTTTAGGTAGTTTTTGCATATTTTATGGTGAAAATATCATAAAACAGTATGATTTTTTTTAAATTACGTAATCAATTAGTATTACAAAATCTGAAAAGTATATCCGCTGCACAGGATTTATTTGAACTTTGCCGACATGAATAGAACACTTTGGTGTAACAATTTGATAATTAACTGAGAGGAAAAGGTAAATTCTCGTCAATGGGGAACATTTGGATTAGTTGAGACTGAAATACACAATAAAGCCAAGTAAATTCAAAAAACTGCTCTGAGGGTGAGGAGGCTTCACTGCCAAAAGTTTTGAAAAGAAAGGTTCTGCGGTTACTGGTGACATTTTTGTCTATTGTTACGTATTCGCTAAAGATAATAAATTGCTGCCTTGACTCTCGTTATGAAAGGTAATCTGGGAGTCTGTTTGGTGAAAGGTAGGGATTGTATGTCACATCAACTAAGAAGAACCAAATGAATTCTTGAAGAGTTACCTTTAGCTATTGTTTCCTGGGTGTGACTTTCCTTTCTAAAGGTTAATCATAAAGCATCAGAAAAATCACTGACTGTACTTCTGCTTCAGTTTCCAGATGTGCAGACCACGCCTGCAGTCCACCCATTATGAACTTGGGTACAAGCAGAGCTCTTATCACCCTCTCAAGGGGCTGGGGGAACACTTCCCATGACCACATCCCATGTCGGCACCCACCTAGTCATATGACTGATGATCCTTTCTTGCATCCGAATATCTGGTGGGAATCCACTGCGGAGGCCACCATGCAGGGGAAGCAGGACGAGATCCGTCTGGACCTGGAAACACAGTTCTGTATGTCCCATGTGGTTTTTTCCTGCTGCCATGGCCGTTGAGTGATTGACAGACTTTGGGAAGTCCTGGGAGGTTCTTAAGGTCTTTGCACACAACTGTAGCATGGGGTTTGGTATGCCTGATGATTTTAATCAGCCTGGATCTTTGTGTACATCCCGTTACAGCAGCGCAACACCTTGCAGTGGTGGGGAGGTAAGCAATGTCATGATAGTCTATTTGTTTCAACAACACACTGGCCTTCATATTATGACTCATGCGTTCCTAGGTGATATTACGGATACTTCACCCGAACAATCCAAATTTATTGGACCCCTACGGTCCCGAGGCTCTTGTCCACCTGACTCTCACCAACCTGCGTATCAGACTGTTCAAAGCTCAGACTTGTCCTCCCTTTCAGCAGATCTCAAAGGGACAAACACAGCCTACACCCACCTCACTAATAGGACCTTATGCTCTTTATAATTTGCTGGCACAAGGGACGTACGTTCCTCTGCCACGGACATGCTGAGATTTGTGAGGCACGGCACAGCAGCCAAGACGCACAGCAGGATGGTAACATGGTGAGTGGTTTTTTTTTTTCCCCAAAAAACACATTCAAAGACTCCCAGGCAACTAGTTCGGGGTCTATCCTGCCTCCCACCTGAAGAAAACTGGGATAGGATCCAGTGGTCCTGCGCCCCTTGTGAGGATAAGCAGTGAAAGGAAATGGATAGCTGGATATTCAGAGACAGATGTCAATTGCAGTATTCCTATATTTGAAAATCCAAGCAAAACTATTGATGCAACTTTTGTCTTGAATTGCATGGATGGAGTGTATACATGTATGTTTCTAGACCGAAGGTGTTTGGGATGAGGTCATAACTGAAAAGCTCCAGATGTGCCTTGTAGGTGTCTGGTCGGTGCGTGTGTCCTCACCACAGTGCAGGCGACCACTGCGAGAAGTGCACGCCACTCTACAACGACCGTCCCTGGAGGCCTGCCAACGGGAGCACCGGACACACAAATCCATGCCAAAGTATGTTACCACTAGTGGGAAGAGGACTAGAAAGTCAATCCGAGAACTGATTCAATATAATAATAACAACTACTATGGTTGCTTTGTGGGGTGGGCAAAAATTGTATGAAGTCATGTCTGTTCTATTCATGTACTTTGTTTTCTAAAATTGGTTAATTAAAATGCATTGACTTAATTGTTGTAGTTCATTTATCGAATTAAATAATTAATTGACTGATCTGACTTTTAAAATAAAAAAATATTTAATTTTATCTGGAACATTTGTAAAAAAATTGTGAATCATTCGAATGTAATGAATTACACAATGAATTAAATATTTTAATATTAATGTACTCTAGCTTATTCATTTTACATAGACATTCCTTTACAAACATTCAGATGAACAGGAATCAGCATCTGTTTGTTTAAAAATCTGATTTTTGTGCATGTGTGTGGGTGGGGGTCTCCATTAATACTCAGGGTCATGTTCTCCATCTCACTTTGACTTTCCCTCATCTCTCCAACTGGAATCAGAGAGCGAGTGTCACGACCATGCAGACAGCTGCCACTTCTCCCAGCGAGCATGGCTCTCCACTGGAGGCCAGAGCGGCGGGGTCTGTGATAGCTGTAGGCACAACACCTTTGGGCACAGGTGCCAACGCTGTCGTCGAGGCTTCCGCCGTCACCCGACTCTGCCCATCAACTTCCCTCACACTTGCCAGCGTTAGGAAGTCAAAGTCAATGATGTTGTGTAGTTTGCCAGCGACTTTCTGATGGGAAAGTACCATAACCGTGCCCGTACAATTGTGTGTAACTTTCTCTTTCAGGCTGCTGGTGTGACCCCCAAGGCTCCCGGTCTCCACATCCTGGAGACGAGGGAACCTGTTGCCATCATCGGAGTGAACAGTGCAAGTGTCAAGCTGGTGTTGGGGGCACAAGCTGCACTCATTGTATGCCTGGCTATTGGGGCTTCGGAGCCAAGGGCTGCAAAGCCTGCGCCTGGCCCAATAGCTGTAATCCCACCACTGGGCAGTGTCTGGACAGGTGAGCTATAGACCTTGATCAAAGTAATTTACACATCACTGAGATGATGAAATGCAAATTCATGTTGACTTCCGGTTTGACTCTTGCAGCAATATAAATAAGTTGTTCAACATACCCAGTGGTGGAAAAATCCCTACTTTGGATTCTCAATTTGTCATGGATGAAGGGGCACAGTGGCCAAAAGTGCAGGCTGTCTCTGTGTTACACTCCTCAGGTATGCACAAATTTACAGAACTTGATTTTTGTCATACAACAATGCCTGGCACAACTGAGCCTAAAAAAAAACTTATTTCAAGAATAAACAATACCTGGACTGCCTTGAAAATAAAGTTTTCCTTATTCATTTACATGAACGGCACATTTAGTCAAATTTTCAACATGTTACAAATATAAAGAGCTAAGAAGAACAAACCTCTTGCAATCATAGTTGCCACAAGTCAATTTTAATTTCCCTCCAAGTCTTTCTACCTCTGGAATGCCAATAAATGAGGGCTGGGTAGAAATATCATCCATTGCAATAGACCCCCATTTCAATCCCGATACTAGCCAGCTTGTGTCATCCGCGCTACTTAGCGGGAGATCGAATTTGACCAAACGACAACATGGTGACCAAAGCATGCAGGAGGAGCAGCGTGGAACATGAACTGACGATTAGGGTCCGGTTTGATTCCCATGTAATTCCAGAACACCGGAAATAGTCATCAGTAAGCTCTGCCAAGCACAATTTCCAATTGTCCTCACAAGAGGAAAGAAATTTTGAGTTCAGAAGCACTTGGTGTTATTGCTCAAAACTGGGCATAAAAAAAAAAAAAATCTTCAAAAACTGTCAACAGTTCATCTATTTGTGCATTTTTACTTCTTATGGCTTCAACATCAAAGCATTTCAATTAATACAGGTATCAAATTTAAGATATACATCTGGAGAAAGAGAGAGAGAGAAATAATCTGGAACATTGTCAAACAGTGCGGATAGTTGTCAAGCACATGAGTGGCCAGTATTGATTAAAAATGGATATGCAAGTAGTGCAGAGTGGTTAAACTACGAAGGTGAGTGCATGAATAATGTATACTTGCCATAACAGAGACGTCACAACATGCTCAACACAAGATTGGCAGCATGTTACAGTGGAATTGTTTGAGAAGTTAACGGCAAGAGGGAAGAGGCTGTTGGAATGTCTGCTGGCTTTAGTTGGGATTGTTGGATAGTGCCAACCTGAGAGAAGCACCTGGAAGAGGTGGTAACCATAACATAGAGGGTTCAACAGAATTTTGCATGGCCTTGTCTTAGTTCTGACAGTGTGCAAGTCCTCAATGTGAAGGTCTTGACAGTTGACACAGAGCAGCTGGACATCGTGAAACGCAGCTGTGGCTAACGATGTCTCCTGAAGTCCACAATCATCTTGACGGTCTGGAGCGTGTTCAGCTCCAGAATGTGTCGGCCGCACCACAGCTGCAGCTGCTCCACCTCCTGTCAATTCACAGACTTGTAACCATCTTTGATGAAAGATGAGTGTGGAGTCATCTGGAAACTTCAGGAGTTCAGCAGCTGGCTGCATCCATTGTATATAGAGAGAATAGTAGTGGACAGCGAATCCATCCTTGGGCTCTCCAGTATTAGTGATGCGTGTTGATGAGATGGTGTCCACCAGCCTCACTTGCTGTGTCCTGCCCGTCAGGAAGCTGTAAATCCTTTGGCAGATGCCAAGAAAGATGCTGAGCTGGAGAAGCTTGTAGAGGAGTTCTGGGATGATGGTGTTGAACGCAGAGCGACAGTCCACAAACACGATCCTTGTGTAGTTCCCCACGCTATTAAGTCCCATGTAGACTGCATCATCCACAGACTTGTTTCCTTGGTTGGCAAACTGTAGGGGATCCATCGGGGGTCCTGAGACGCTCTTCCGGTGGTCAAGTACGATGCCTTCAAAGGACTCCATGACCAAAGATGTCAGGAAAACACGCCTGTCGTCATTCAGACCTGAAATTGCAGCCTACATCGTTGACTAGTCAAATGGTCCCCTCTGTGCGACGACAGGAGCAGAAAAGAAAGGATTCATTTTTGGCCAATGAAGCCTGATCAGGGCTTACCCGTCCAAATTCTACTAAATACTCTATATTTAAAACCATCTGTGTGTGATTGTGTGAGTATGTGTGTGGGGGTTGTGAGTGTATAGGAAAGTGCATCTGTAAGGAGAAAAAGCTAATAAGTATGTCTGACCTCTGCAAGATTAAACATGACTATGGTAAGAAACTACAAGTATTCCTTAATGCATTCATATCTCTGTTCTGACTAATGTAAATTAGACTGCATGCAGTACTTACTGTGGAATGGTCACTACCCTGACAGTGATTAAGGAGAGTGTGATGTCAGCTCATGACAAGGGCAGCCATGCAGAGGTGCAGGTCAAAGTCCGCGAGGTCCTACGATCGGATCTAATTGCGCTGAGCTCAGAGACCATCAGCGTGTCCTGGACTAGCCGTGGGTGCACCATCCTAAACCCAGGCAAATATGGATTTACAGCGCAGTGTTTTCAAATGTGCAATTTACAGTACAATGTTTTGTCCACAGGTATGGAGTACCTGCTGGGAGGCCCAGAAGAATCCAGCACAGGCCGTTTGCTGGTCACAATACAGAGTGTGGTGGTCCCCTGGACCGCCAGATTGGGCCTTCTCATTACAGACAGCCGAAGAAGAGGATGTCTAAGACGAACAGTCTCCAAAACATTCAAGAATTCAATTCAGGAAGTAAGCAAAGGAGAGACTGAAAATTACTGGTCACAAGTAGCGACACTAGCAGAAACCCACAAAATATTAAAGTTGATGGTCAAAAGATAGGTTAATACTACTGTGGCAATGCAAAGCAGTTATTTTCAGTGCTGGCACTACGTAGTTTGCTAAGCTACATAACGTTGCCAGCTTGCGAGCCGTAGTGTTTTAAAAGTGTGTACATACTTCTTGAATGGACGACCCACTCCCAAGCACTGGTGAGTTTCCTTTTTTTCCCCATACAATAATACACTGGTGCTAGCCATGATATATTGTTGCCATGATTAATGTGAATCTGTCCACATTGACCGGCGAAATGTTTTCTGGTCCAGCCTCTGCAGTATTTGATTTGACAAATTAGAGCCCACTACTCGCATATGACACGATACAATGGTATCAGAATACGTCTCGTATTGTTGACACTGTCTGACCAAGAATTTATGGCAGTAGTCAAGCATAGTGGAATCGGGAAAGAACACATTTTTCATGTAGTCTGATCCAGTCATAAGGGAAGTAGACGAAATTGCCCTTACAGATAAATTCAGTAAAGTTTGATTGTCAGTCATAATTGAATGTGTAAATGTCTGGACTTTATTACATTATTTTTTCAACGACAGTTGATGGTTGATATTTTATGGGTCGCATGTCAGTGCATCTGTTCAGTTTTCTGTTTAAAGGTAGCTGTTATATTTCTCACCAACTTTACTCACAACCATGTTTTTAAAAGTTCCATGGCATTATTGTGCTGGTCACCATTAACGGAATTCAGTATCAGTGCCAAAGGGAACACAGACAAACAAATGAATTTGAGACTGGGTTGTGTGTGTAGATAAAAGCTAAGCTAAATGAAAACTTTCAAGATGTTGTAGTTGCTCTGAAGCATTTTATAGCACATACTAGCCCCCAACCCGCCACCCAAAAAAATGTGAGCAATCCAAACGCCACCATCATGATACATTAAAATACAGTACAGTCATGAAAATATTACTGTAAGTCTCTGTAACATTTTGCACAGTTCGAACATTAACACTGTACCTTCATATGGGAGAATGTATTAAAAAGATGCAGTGAACTTGCACAGGGATTCTTTTCCACACCACAAAGGGATAAGTACCACACTTGGAGAATCATTGAGATTTTGGATGTTATACATAAAAACTCAAGGGTGAAGGTACACTTAGCACTCACATGCAGGTGGGGGGGGGGGGTGCAGCAAATTGACCTAGTTTGATAATTTCATTAATTTTTTCTGCTTGGGACTCAGCAGCAACAAAGTAAGGTAGATAGCTGTGAAGGATCAGGTCTAACATGAACACACAAATCAGAAAAGGGCTTAGAAATGTTGATTAAAACATTTAGATTCATTTATCTCCTGGGAGAAATACACCTGTATGTTTGACAAATACAATCATACTTGTATTGTCCATAAAATGACATCTAAGGCAGTACAGCAGTTGTTCCGTGTGTTTTATTGTGCAGGTTGTCAGCAAAAGAATGAGTATTTGAACACAATTTCCATAAGTAAGGTCATACAGAACGTTTGGGAATGGAAATGCTCGTGACATTTTTTTTTCTCATGGGAATATGTGTTTATTTTTCCATTGACCAGGTCCATGGAACCTCCCAGGAATTGTTGCACATAATCACCAAGACAATACCGTAAACTTTTCTGCTTCAAGTCTGTTTTTGCCGGCACCCATGAAAGTCACCACAATGCAGGCCTTCTTTATTGATTTTCACGATGAGAGGGCATAACTCTTTGCAATACAGTGCTTTCAAACACAGATCTCAGAGCCTGCAGAATGACAGCATCTCTTAGGTGGCAGTTTGATTTTCTGTAGGTGAACTTACTGGAACAGGGTCTGTTTGGGGTGATAAAGAATGGCCCTCAGTTGAGTCAGAAGCAGACTTCTCCTGTGGCTGATTGGAGCTTTCTTTGTCTTCCTCCTGAGGATAGAGCTCAGGGTACCTCTGCATACACTCCTGCATGTTACGGAAGTGGTCAATGCACTCAGAGCCCTTTACTTCCTCTTTACTGTAGTGGAAGCATGAAAATGCTTCCTTGAACTGAGAGCCACAAGGTCCGCTGGCCATGCCTCCGAGGCATGGGCAGTTCCAATTGATGTCACCATTGGGCAGGATGAGGCCTACAGACACACAAATACAAACACCACCGTCTTAGGGAGGATTTACATTTTGTGTTTAAAGAGTCAGACTTTTTTTTTCCCCCTCTTACTGGCACAATTTGATTATGCATCATGACAGTGAAATTGAGAAGAAAAAAAACAAAACAGAATTAGTTATCTTCTTATTGAAATCAAGCTAGGGCTGCACAGTTAATCATTTAATCATTGTCATCACAATGTATACATGAGCAATAGTCATACGGCAATGTCCTGTCCAAGATTGCGGTATTGATATGCAGACAATCAACTGTACTGTTAATAACTGACCAGCAGAAGGACCTAGTTAGACATGGTAATAAGATTAGCACCTGTGTTCCAGTAAATTCTAACCCATCAAACCACACACACGAAGCATCCCAGAGTTCTATCTCACTATTTTTGAGCATGATAACTATTAATGAGGACAAGAGAAACAATGACACACCTGTATCTACTGTATCCCTCCAGAATATGATGAACAAAATTTGGAACAGATTACACTTGGAGGGTAGGGTGAAACCAACGCCATTATTGAAGGGACAAAGTTCACATGTACATGTGTTTTGCTTTAAGTCATGCACTCAAATTTAGAAATACATAGGGACAAAATCAACTGATTAAAAACGTGAATAGTGCCAGGAATGTGCTAATAACAACTGGTCATGAAAAATAGTTTTGGCTTCATGACTGACTGAATTCATGCTCAATGCTACAGTGCATTCAAACATAGGTAGACATCACACAAATATTGACATATTTGTGCTCTACTGAGCATTTTTTTTTCTTGAGATGAAAAACAATATACCCGTATATCCCAATGTCCCGATCATGCAACGCAAAACCATGCCTATCACTAATGTGGATAAAGATCTTTGCGTCTGCACATACGGGCTCTTTCGTATGTTTGGTAATTCTCAACAGTTCGATTGTATGTGTAACTTGAACGGCACGTGAATTGATGGACTACACTATTTATAAATATAAAGATCGGCTACAACACGAGATTTGACCGAGCGGGTCAGGAAGTCTGTCGATATTAAACCACAAACCTTGCTCTTCGTAAGGATCATGCGGATCATCTGCAATCAACTCGGCATTGCTGGGGGCTTCGTGGTCCTCCTTGGTCACAAAGATAATACGATCTTTACCTGGAAGCACAACGTCAAAAAATATATATAATAATTCTGGTATAAAGAAAACACAAACACTATACTTAACCCAGTCAGTCAGTCAGTGATGATTGAGGTGGTGGTCGTATAAAGTTAGCTTAGCATGGCAGGACAACGGTGACATTGCCACCCCACGCGCTCATTTGAATGAACTGTCTGTGGTCATACCTTCTTGCCTGCAGTAAGACATATCTGCCGCTCTTTGCGTCCGTCCTACCCCGCCTACTGAGATGAAAGACAGCCAGCCTGAAAGAAATTTAAGGTGAATTTCATCTGACAATCGACCCGGCTCGCCTGTGCTGCTGCCACAGTGCTCAACTGAGTTACTGTGACCTGTCACCTGATCTCCACTGACTGCGGCGCATCTGGATGACGTCACATGGGTTGTCCGCATTAAAGTTGCAACTGAAAGTTCTCAAAACTTTAAATTTAGGTTCCCATAACAGATTTTCTTTTTATTTAAATCAATTTTTTCGCCTGAGATTTTATTTTATTATTTTTACTATTTTGTGGTGTACACAATATTTATACTGCATATATTATTCTGTATGCTCTACTCTATTTTAAAAACTGCTTCCATATTTTTGTTTATATACAAATAACGTCATCTCGAACGTATTTTTACTTTATTTTACTGTAATTGTCGGAACTGGATCATGCATTACATTATGTGTGAAACTGTCAATGATTTGAAGTATTTGTATTTTTAATTTGGGCCAAAAGCACTTTAATAAAGTTTGATCTGGAAATAATATATTAGTCTATTGCTTTATAATTCAGTATGCTATATTTAAAAAAAAACTGCTTCTACATTTTTTTGTTTACACAATTATTTACATCATCAGGAACATGTTGCTTTATTTTACTATTTGTTGGAACTTGATTGTGTTACATTATGTGAGAAATCGTCAATTATAAAAAAGATTTAGTTTCTAATTTTGGCTAAAAGTGCTTTAACAAAATGTGATCTGGAAATAATCAAGTAAAAGGCTTCTTATAGAGAAATAATTTAAATGCTTCACTGATTTCATTGTTATTTTCCTGAAGACACCAAATACAAAACTGGACAAAACCCCCAGTGACTCCGGTAATATCAGTGAAAATGTGCATCGCGCCACAGGGTATCTCAGTACTACTACTCTTAACCAATTTGGCTTGTTGCGTTCTTCAAATGATTAGTAAGAATTCTGGTACCAGTACATATATGATCAAAATCCATGGATATGCCAAGCCTTATTTATTATTTTTTTTTAGATGTCTTCCTTCAACTGGAGACTTCAGAGACCTTTAGTGTTACAAGGAAGTATGCCCAGTTGGTGTTCAAAATCAAGAATTTGGCTAACAGCAAAATTGCTTTTTATTATTTTTGTACTAAGTCTTGAGACCTTGACAAAGTGATTTTTGAAAAATAACATTTGCTAGGAACACGACTTCACTTACAGCTGCTGAAAATTTGGACTAAAAGAAAAGCATGACCTGCTCTAGGAAAAAAAATAAAAAGACAATTTCAATTTGTTGGAAAAACATTTTTTTAATAACACAATTATGTCTGTTACATAAGAGTAAAAACCAAAATGAAACCCCCTTTGCGTCCATATCAAACCCACCCTCTTACTGACCACCCGGGCAGTTTTGTGCAGCAATTCAGTCTGGGAATTAAAGAGCAAGACAGTGCAGACTATCACTTTCCTCTTCCAGCCAGATATAGGACAAACATATTGGGTCCTACATAAGACTAGAGCGAATATGAACCGTCCATCATGGAGAATATAAACATAAAGGTAAATGTAGGCACCTTGCCAAGCTAAAGTACATTTTGTTCATACTCTTCACATCCAGCTATCAAATCCCCAAGAAAACTCCAGTATGACTGGTGACATGGCATTCTTTTGCATATCCCAATGTTTGAAATTTTGTCATAGTGTTCTCAGTGAAAAACGCCCCAGGTGAGTCAAAGACAGCCCCACACACGTGTTGAGGGACTCTTCAGCTGATGAAACAGTCAGTGGGAAGTCAGGCAACCCACCATGGATGGTTAAGAGCAGAAGAAATGGTTGGAGACAATAATAAGCTCAAAGCAGGGAGAAAATAAAATAGCTCTCTAGACAGCACCAGAGAGACAAAAGGTGTAAAACGATCTATCCCAGATGCAAAATGAACAGATTGTGCAAATTGCTGAAAAAAGGAAGATGGAACACAAAAGATTGACACGGTTTGGAGGCTCTGTGTGTATGCTGTATGTCGTCGACGTGGCATTTTCTAGAAGAGCAGCGCTCCCATGCTTCCCACTTCGCTCTGCTCTTTCACAAAGATCTCAAAGTACTGATAGATGATGGTCACAGCCAAGAGGATTCCTGTGCCAGAACCAATGGCTCCTAGGAAGTCAGCCATTACAGATAGACCTCCTATACAAAGGCCACCAAAGGCAGCAGCAGTGGGGATGTACCTGCAAATGGGAAACAAACCAAATGTAAGGTCCAGAAGCACCAGCAATTGGTTTCAATTTGTGATATACTGTCGACACCATCTGTTAACATTAAAAAAATGCTGTCCCTCTCCCACATGCTTTCAACTGGGTCAATGGAACCTTCCAGGAATAGCTGCACAATCACCAACACAATACAATATACTTCTACTTCAAGTCTTTTTTTGGTGCCGCCCATGAAAGTCTCTGCCTTTAAACTTATGTAACAATTTAGCACATTGTAATTTTATTTGAAAAGAAAAAAAAAAAACCAGCACAACATTTACACCTGAAATGGTTCACATTGTAGTATGTGTAAAACAAATGGTGCCTGGTGTGGTGGTGGAGACTCTGTGTGTAGTGAGTTGTAGCCTAGAAGAGGTCCTACATACTCATTGACTTTGTGTTTTACTGTTCTCCCAGCATTCAATAAAACTTCCAAGAAGTTCACTGGAAAATGCGGCTCTCCTTTCCTACATGTGAGGGCATTACAGTAAGTGTACAATGTTCTCCACCCATTTGCTACTTGCAAATTCTCAGTCATCAAATTTTGGTGGCGATCCTATCCTCCTTTATTTGCTGAAAAACTTGCTTTTCCCCTGCTTTTGTTCTCTCTCAAACACCCTAAAATCGCACAGAATGGCTCCTAAAGCTAAGGAACTTTGTAAAAGTGGCACAGCATGACAGAGACAATTATAAACATTTTGAAATCTGCATCAGTTAATCATTTTCCCCACCATTCGCAGTGGGGCTTTGTCCAGAATGTGAGCTACTCTACTGTAAAACCATAAAAAAACAGAAATTTGCAAGAAAAGAGGGGTGCAAACGATGAACCATATTATCATGGATAAAAGCACCAATATCTCCAGCCTATCTGTACCTGTTCAGCTCATGCACCATTGAAGTCTCTCTGTGTCCCCTCATCACCATCTGCTGCTCTTTAAGTTGCTTTGCCACCTGACATATACCAAAAAAGAAGAAACAAATTAAAACCAAGTCCTCAATAAAACATCAAGTCCACTCATGCACACCAAACATACATCTTTGGCAGAGGATCCCGACACTTCAATCCAGGTCTTGGAGAAGAAGGCACAAGAGCCGAGCATGAAGACAATGTATATTACAGCGTGAACCGGATCATCCAAAACAGAACCAAAGGACTCTGGAGGAGACAGGTAGTAGCAGAGCCCACCCACTGGGTAGGCCCGAGCTGGTCCACCAGTCGATGTGTCCTACATGAATAAAAAGACAAAATCAAATTAAATGCAGATCTATCCAAATGGACTGCGCACCAAAGATGTTTGAAGATCATTTTTCCACTTACAGACCACGTTCCAAGTAGGTTCACCAAGAAGTTTCCACTGAACCGCGTTGACAGCATTTGGGAGATAACGTAAAGATTCGAGACCAAGGCCGACTGCAGGATGATGGGGATGTTGGAGGTGTAGAACAGTTTGATGGGGTAGGTGTTGTATTGACCGCGATAGCGTGCTGACTTGATGGGGAGGTCCACCCTGAAGCCCTGTTTAGGTCAGGAAGATGTTAAATGTTCAATAACATTATACATTCGTATGCTGATAAGAGTTCACCCTGACTTTCAACAGTCATATCAAAATTAATCACTAAAATTGACCTTTATTATTTGAAGAACATATACAGAGTGAGGGCTTGCTTGTGTCAAGCAAATGAGGAGAAGCTAATCCATGCTATTTATCTCAAGGAGACTTGACTATTATAATAGTCTCGTGACTGGACTCATTTAGAATAATGCAGCTTGGGTTCTGACCCGAACAAAGATGGTGGGAACATATTACTCCACTTTTACACTCTCTACACTGAACTCCAGTCTGTTTTAGAATAGACTTTGAAGTTCTGCTACTGGTATTTAAATCACATGGCTTAGGTCCTGAATAGAATAAAGATATGCTAATGGATATACTCAAGACTCAGATCAGATTTATAGTTTTTCTTTTCTCTTCTATGATTATTGTAAGTGGAAGCTCAAGTGTCGTCAAACGGATGATTTTTGGTATATTATTAATGAAAAACCCACAGCCAATATGGTCCCATGTGTTTTTTCCACCACAAAACATGATTTTGACGTATACAGCTTTTTGAAACTCCCGCCATGAAAATCCTCTCAGGAATTTGTTGCGAGAAGAAGCAGGAAGTGACATGGGAAGGAAAGGACAGTGGCGCCCCCTCGTGGACTCGTTTGTTTCCTTTAGTTTTACCTGCGCGAAGATAGCTCGTTGTTCCTTCGTGTTAGCCAAAATGCCGGCTCATTGCATTGCTGGACATTGCTTCAACACTCGGGAGAATAGAATTACCCTTCATAAGTTTGAAAGAGACACTGTTCGTTGTGAAAAATCGATTGCACGGGTGCAAAGGGCGAGAGCTTCGTGGGTTCCAAATAACAAGTAGGTGTGTATACAGCTACTAAAAAAAAAAAAATAGTTTGGGGCGGACCACGTAATCACTCTCACATAACATAGGAAAAGATCCGCGTATGAAATGTGTTGATGTGTGCGTCGCCCAGTCAGCAATGTCTCACTCAGCCTGCAACATAGCTCGGCTCCACCCCCTCCTTATATAGCACGGCGGGCCGAAATTCAGCCACACCGGCTGAGACACCGCGTTCGGCGGTCACATCTTCCGCGAAGGCTGCGCGTCGGGCTTTGCGACGGGGCGGCTCTGAAGAACCCAGCCGAGAATGCGTTACTCAGTCGTGTTCGAGCATGAAGCGCGCCGGCTCGACTGTGAACACAAAGCAGCACCGCTCGGCTCCGTCATAAGCCACACCGGCCGGCTGCGATGAGCCGCGATGGCTCATCTCCGCGCGGAAGTGGATCGGACGGGATGCGGTTTAGCCGTGATTGCATATCTTCTGAATATGGCTCGAAACAATAGTGTAATATTGCCCTGAGGGCGAGAGACAGTGTAATATTGCCCCGGTAACTTCACTCGGTTGTGTGGTATTGTCCTTTTCGAAAAGAGCTTCCGTGTGAGAAGGGGCGTGGGAAAATCCGAATATCTCTGTTATTCGGCTTCCATAGTAGCAGGCACTGCGCGTTTTCAACGGCGGAAGTGACGATGACGTCAAGGACAGATGACGCGACTGGCGACCACTTGGATGTCGAGGGACACTCAATTGCGCAACTTTGTGCATGGATGACGCGCTCTCCGCTCACTTTTTTTTTTTCGTATAGACATTGAAGTGAATACTGTTATATGTATTTTCCATTGCAATATCTATTTTAGAATGTTTATAGGGATGTCACCCGCACTTTAAAATTACATGTTAAGTTAATGAATGTTGTGTTTTTTTTAGATATTGCATCAATTGAACCCTGGAACGGACCCTTGCCATTTTTATTCATCCTATCCTAAATTAATCCACCAGTGGGCAGTGCAGTGGTCTGCTGGTGCCAGGTTCAAATCAGCCCTCGCCTGTGTGGAGGTTGCATCTCCTCCCCGTATCTGCTCTGAGTTTTCTCTGGGTTCCTCCCACATTCCAAAAAAATATGAGGTAGGGTAATTGATAAAACTAAATTGCCCATGGGTGTGAATGTGACTGCAAATGATTGTTTGTTGGTATGTGCCCTGTGATTGGCTTGCAACCAGTTCAGGATGTACCCCCCCTCTCACCGAGTCAGCTGGGATAGGCTCCAGTACGCCTGTGACCCTAGTGAGGACAAGCGGTATGTAAAAATCGATGGATGGTCAATCATCATCCATTGGAATGAACTGTTGTCAGAAGTATGTCTGAACCTTTAACCTAAATACAGCACTGTAATATTGATAGCCAAAGCAGAAGTACAAATGCAAAAAAAAAAATTAAATAAATAAAAAGGTTAAAAATGTGTATTAATGTTGTACATACGGTATCTGGCCCTTTCATTAAAATAAAGACATTTAATATTACCCCAAAAAAAAACACTACATAATTATTGATGCCCCGGTAACTTCCAAGTGTGTTACACAGTTTACATTAATAGCTCCAACTTGTGTTTTTTTTTTTTTTTTTTAGTATACAGTATGTAACAATTTGAATTCTAGTGGACTTGTAATAGTAGCAAGCGAAACTGTAGAACAATCCCACTGTCTATGCTCACCTGGAAGTATATAACGACAGCGAACACAAAGACTGTGGCAATGAGGTTCATGAGGTTGGGCAGGTTTTGCCTGTAGAAGGCTTCTCGCAGGGCGCGCACTTTGTCTGTGCGAGTGGCCAACAGATGAAAGAGTGCAATAATGGCACCCTCAAATTCAGTTCCTGAAAAACCAAGGGGATGCATCACGGTACAGTGCCTGCATTTGACATCCGGTCAGTGTGTGTGGCAACAGGAGACAAACCTCTTCCAGTGTTGACGGTGGTAGGGCTGAAGGCCTTCCAGACGATGGTCTCGCAAATGTTGGTGGCTATGAATAGAGAGATACCAGAGCCCAGACCGTATCCTTTCTGCAGCAGCTCATCAAGCAGCAGAACAATCAGACCGGCAACGAAAAGCTGAAAAAAAAAACAAAGACGGCGTTGGTAAATGCAAATGTTGATCCAAAGCTAATATGATGTAACTACTGAAGTGTTATTTTTTTCCCCTCAAACTTATTCCAAGCAGCAGCCTCAACAAAGGGTGTAAAGAGAACGTGAGAAGTGGTAAAAAGATACACATTCAAAGTAGTAAGACTGAAGTATCAACATAAGAATTCTTACTTGAGGTCAAACTTGTGCTGTTGTATCTTGTTACAGTGATTAACTTTTCTTGTGTGTGTGAGAGCTAGGAATTTTACAAAATATGTGCAGAAACATTTACCTTCATCTTGGAGCTGCAGTAACCCATTTTTTTACAGCAAAGATAGAATTTAGTTTTTGCTTAAACCATCATTACAATTGCTAAAGGTCTTATGATGGTGATAGTTTAGTTCCCCATTAAACACTTGCATAATAATAGCTACAGTATCTGTTGCCCAACTTGTTAAATTATTTTGAATTGTGACTGAATTGTGTGTGAAACCTATTACAATCAGTAAATTATCATTACTTAATAATAACATACCATTAAAGGTCATTTCAGCAAATTTGTTATTCTATCAATGCATTTTAAAACAGTAGTCACATTGCATTAATTAGTAGCTAAGTAGTAGCGTTCAGGTTCAAAAAGTTTGGTGACCCTGTTCTAAATGTGTCACATTGAAGCAGAAAACCCCCGTTTAAACCTTTCCTCCTTTTCCTTTACGTTTGTCAAAGGACCAAAAGGAAAGGCGTACCCTACTGAGCATTTGTAAAATGTTTCTGGCATAAGCAGAGAGTTGTGGAACCGGAGATTATTGTTCATTTTCACCTGGATGATGATGAGTAAACATATTCCAGCACCCATCTCCGAAGGGTCACCATACATGCCGGTCATGACGTACACGATCGCCTGCCCGATGGTGATTATCATTCCAAACACTGCAACAATACACAAGATTAATTATAACTGTATAGTGACTATAAATATAGCTGCATCAAGGCCTCAGTGCTAACAATAGCTCATGAAAGAGACTTACATTTCTGAGCGCCGTTGAAGAGAGCGCGATCCTTGGGAGTGTCTCCAACCTCAATGATCTTGGCTCCAGCAAGCAGCTGCATGATGAGGCCAGAGGTGACGATGGGGGAGATACCTAACTCCATCAGAGTACCTAAAGACACAAATAAGTTCAGCATGAGGAGAGTGGGCTATGCATTCAGCCTTCACACAGACAGTCTTTGACCCCACCTCACGTGATAATGAGATTATGTCACAAATGATAATAAGCGAACAAGTTGGTCTTAAATGGATGACAAAGTTCAGCCATTTTCTAAAGTGCTTGTTCTCATTTGGGTTGTGGTGAGCTCATTGTGGCTATTACTGGCTGAGGGACGAAGCACACACTGGACTGGTCGCCAGCCAAACGCAAGGCACATATTTACAAACAAGTAACAACCATTCACATCTTGTAAAAATGTTTGTCTTTGTTGACTTAGAATGCAAGGTTTTAGAATCTCGGAGGAAGTTACAGTATTCAAGAGAAAAGCAAGGCTGGAGCTGGGATTGAACCGAAAACATCAGATGTGCGAAGCAGCTGAACTGAACACCAAATGACTGTGCTGCTCGTTGATGGAAGTCAAATTACATATTTAGTGCTCGCACCTCTGTTGGAAGCCAGAATGACTCTCATCCAGTAGAAGGGATCTGCCGAATCTGATGACATGATGCCAAAGAGAGGAATCTAATTGAACGGTCAAAAATATATACGCGAGTCATAAATAACACAAAGAGGAAATTCACATTACTTTAGAGATTACAGAAAGCACTCACTTGGCAACACACCAGGAAGATGAAGAGTGTAATGGCTGTCCATAGTACTTTTTCTCTAAACTGAATCTGTGAGGTAAATACAACAATAAATACTCAGTAGTCATAAATGCACATAATATTGCATGTAACATATGTATTAGAGGTGCAACAAATAATAGACATTTATCTTATTAATGAATAATTTGGACAAACTCTTTTAACCTAAAATGGCCCAGTTCCTAAGATTTCAACCACCAAACAGTATATTCAGATTTTTGTACTGCCCATGAAATCAGACATACAGGGATGAGAAAAACACTGAAAATGTCTGTCGATGAGGGGGGGTAACAAAGAGTGCACAGCACTTTGCCGGGAATGTCCACTTTTTGTATGTGTTCGGTTAGACATGTTGATACCGTTTTCGGTCCTATCTGGACCGTTACACTTTTTTCAAGCCATGCTCGTCTGAAACAGTTTTTGATTCCAGCATCCTTGTCAATTGCCCTCACTTGATCTTCATCCTTTTTTTCCAACACTTTTGTCATCGTAAAACTTTGAACACACCGTCGCTCAGTTTGCGCTATCTAAGTCCCACGCGCCATTACTTGGCTAACAAACAAGTTACACTGCGATTTCTGAGAACCGAGAACACATGTACATGGCAATGGTGAAACTCGATTAACCACAAACACGATTGGATCGTTATACTGTATAACTCTGTTATCCAATCGAGTAATCTGCCGCAAACAAGTTTGAATGTTTATGTTCGCAAAATGCAAATATTTACGCCACCGAGTAAGTTAGAACGGCATATACTAGCATTAAGCTGAACTTGCAGCTCGGAGCCCACCACCGAGAGACAGACGCACGATACCCTACCCCTAACCCCCCTGAAATTTTCTCAACGGATTTGCGCTTATCTCGAGAATGGTCATTTTGGTCTGAAAAAGTCGGAAATCTGCCGATCGGCGGAAAATTCTCATCCCATATCACATTTGTTTGATCAAATTGAAACATTTGCATACATCTGCCTTTACTTTGCAAAACCATCAACAGTTTTCCCTCTTTCCTGACATATTACAGACCAAACCATTGAGTGAGTCGTATCATCAATGTAGGAAAAAAAATACTGTTTAATCTATTGAAAATATCATGGTTATTTGAAGTTGTAGTGTAACTAACGTGATGTAGTTGACCCCGAGGCAGCCTCAGAGAATTCTATCAAACTAATATCCCTTTGGATTAATCGGTAGTAGCTCTCAGCTTCAACAAAGGTTGGTGGGTACTTCACTCCATCTTGTGTGATAAAGCTTGTTGTTTATTCAATTTTAGTTAAATATTAAAATAGCTTGGAGATGGACAAATTGATTCTAAACATATTTTGACAGTGACAAGCCCGAACATCTACGATGGGCTTACCTTTCTTTCTGGTTTCTGAATTTCTGGTAGAACCGCACAGAACGGCTTGATGACCTCCAAAAACTTAACTGCAAAAAATAAGATGAAATTAAAAAATTGAGTTATGTTAAGAAAACCACAGCGGCGTCTGTGCTCAATATGAACGTATACAGTTTGACCTTCCTTGCGTGCTACGTCATCACTAAACCAGCGGCTGCCACACAAACTAAACGTGACACCCTGTTCAACAAGCAAATGCTTTGGCAGTTGAGGTTGTCTTTTTTTTATTGCTGTCTGAGTAGACAATGAATGCTAAATGCTCAAAAATAAAAATAAACAACGACCAACATAGTTAACAACTCGACAAATGCATCGCTCACTGGTCCTCAACAGCTTACGTGGTATTGTCCAGCTACCACACACACCTATATCGACTTTGAGAGACATTGAATTTTGTCACTACACAACTCCGTTAGCCCGTGAAAAAAAACTACTTTCAAAATATAAGGCGAGAAAACCAAAGTCATATTGAATCCAATTGTATTGTTGCAAGAGGGTTAGGTTAACCCTAAGTAGCATTCAATCATAAACATGATGGGCAAAAGATTCAAACTCAGCAAAGCCTAACGTCGGATACTAGCCCAACTATCCGGATAGCGACCCGATTTTGAACTTGCTCAAGACTTAACGTCTATATGTGATTAAAAACTTCGCAATTAGCTCGCGTAAGCTAGCTCAACTTGCCACTACAGAGCCAAGGTTAGCATGCCGACGATCCTCCTCAGCTTTTACCGCTGCTGACCACAAAAAAGACGGGATGAATTGTACACACAAACGCGACCGTGAACATTTAGTTAAAATTGCAAGGATCCACACGTACTTCCCATGGTATCCTTGAGCCGACTCCCGTTGAGTTAGTGCTACGAGTTATCGCGTTCCTCGGAATCAGTGCGGATCCATCCAGCGGCTGCCTGAGAAAAGAGCGAGCAGTAGAGACACGTCACCACAGCAGCCGCTAAACACACGTCACTTCTCCGGCCGTGACACATCCACACACACGCATTCCTCCACCCAAAAAGCAGCCCGAGCAACACTACACAGACAGAAATGACATTATTTCATGCACAAAATAGGAATCATACAAACGCGCGTTTATCTTACATTTTACGGCTTTGAAATTGGGTTTGTGGCGCGGTGTCGCCGCGCCTATTGAGGGCGCTGTCCCCCATAGTGGCCTGAAAACACTTCCTCGTTTCACCCCGCCTGACGCGCAGAATCGGCTGGCGGCCTTAGCTTTGAACCATCGACCGTGTGGACTTCTTCCATCCGAGATGAGCAGCGGGGAGGGTTGCGTTTCTAATGCAATTACGTGTTCTGGTAAAGTTAGAATAGTTGACAGTATAACTCTTGTCCTAAGCGATAGATGTGGGAAAAGCACTCACACTCTTTAGGAGAAACACTGGTTGGGCACCTGTGCTCAAAACAAAAAAGTAAAAGTAGAAGCGCTGATTCATCCCCTTTATTTAAAGGGCCACTGTCATGCAATGCATGATTTTTAGTATGTTATGAATGAAAAAACGGCAGCCGACTTGGACCCATCTGTTTTTTCACCACAAAACGTAATTTTGACGTGTACAGCTTTTTGTAACTCCCGCCATGAAAACCCTCTCAAGTTATTTGTTTTCGAGAAGAAGCAGGAAGTGATGTACAAGGCAGGACCACCCTCAAGTGGACTTGTTTTTTTCTGTTAGTTTTACCTCCGGCAAGGTAGCTCGTTGTTCTTTCGTGTTAGCCAAAATGCCGCCTCGTTGCATTGCTGGACATTGCTTGAACACTCGGCAGGATGAATTTACCCTTCATAAGTTTGCAAGCGACCCGGTTCTCGTAAAAAATGGATTGCACGGGTACAAAGGACGAGAGCTTTGTGGGTTCCAAATGACAGGAAGGTGTGTATACAGCTACTAAGAAAAATAATAGTTTGGGGTGGACCACGTAATCCGTCTCTTATATTTTAACAAAAGATCCGCATACATATGACAGGGGTGCTAAATGTGTCGATGTGCACATCGGACTGCTTCCGCGTCAGCATGCCCACAAAGGCTGCCGTGACTGCTCGCCATTAATGCAACATTAATTGGAAACTCTAAATTGCCCCTAGGTGTGATTGTGAGTGTGACTGTTTGTCTCAATGCGCCCTGCGATTGTACCCCACCTCCTGCCCAATGACAGCTGGGATAGGCTCCAGCACTCCCCGAAACCCTAGTGAGGATAAGCGGCAAAGAAAGTGGATGGATGTTTTTGGGATGTGGAAGGAAACCGGATTGCCTGGAGAAAACCCACAAAGACAGGGGGAGAACATGCAAAGTCTACACAGGTAGCTACGGGACTGAATTTTGTTGTTTAGGTCCTTGTTGGATTACAGCTAATTGTGCAAATGACCCAAACACTGAATGGAACTATGGGGTCGGTATGTTTTCAGACGTATAGAGTATGTAAGGGAGCTTGTCCACGCCGAAATAGCTCAGTTGGGAGAGCGTTAGACTGAAGATCTAAAGGTCCCTGGTTCGATCCCGGGTTTCGGCACGAACGGCTCCTTTTCTCTTCATGGGATTGTATATTACCTGTAATTAAGTCGCGACATCTCCCATACACGCTGTATTTCACAAATGACTCAAGTTAGCAACAGATTCCGGAAACTTCTTTCTATATCTAATACTTTAACCTCTCCATTGCTCCTCTTTGTCATTAATCAAATCATTTCTTATGTTCTTATGTTCCCTGAAATGAGACCTATCTGACCGGAAACCTTACGTCAAGCACATGGCAGCAAATGCACTCGTGATCTCTTGCTTGCGACACCCTTGTTGTCCTGACAAGAACAAACGAGCTTCCACTTAATTTTTCCTTCATCTAATTCAGATCGCCACATCAGTTCTTCAAAGCACAAGGCCATCCACTGAATAACTTTTACATGCCCAATTTGATGCACGAATTTCCCGCGGTGTGAAACGGATGAATACCACCCGGCAGACGAAGGACAATTATGTTAGAAATCCACTAGATGGCGCCCTGGCCCTTCCAACGAGACGACTGATTCTTTGCTATGACACCAAAACGTCATGGGTTAACGTGACTTACGCAAACGTGTAACAATAACTAACAATAATAATACCAACAGTGAGGGATGCCGTTAAGCCGAAGGAGGAGGAGTCCTATTGGGCCTTTTTGGGCTGCGGGACTCGTGAGGCTGCTGAAAGGTACCGGATGGCCAAGCAAAATGCGACTTTGGTGGTTGCTGAGGCAAATAGACTTCCAGGTGGATTCAAGGAAATTCTGGTCCTCCAGCTGGCATCTCAGGAGGGGGAAGCAGTGCACCATCAAGAGGCTTGGTCATCTGAGAGGAGCTCAAGAGTAGAGCCGCTGCTCCTCCATATTGAGAGGAGGCGGATGAGGTGGCTGGGGCATCTGGACATCTCCCTGATGAGTTGTTCCAGGCACGTCCCACTGGTCGGAGACCTCGGGGATAGCCCAGGACACGCTAGAGGGATTACGTCTCTCGGGTGGCCTGGGAACACCCCTAAATCCCCCCCGGAAGAGTTGGATGTAGTGGCTGGGAAGAGGGAAGGTTTGGTGTCCCCGCTAAAGCTAGTGCCCCCGCGACCCAACCTCGGATAAGTGGTACAAAATGGATGGATGGATAATAATTTGCCAACAATTCACTTCTGACAATTTACATAGTTTTACATCCCTGTTCATGTGAGTCAAAACAGATGGATTTTGGTAATAAAGTGAATAATGCAATTCCCATTATAGGCATCCATGTATCCGTTTTCTATAGAGCTCATTAGTGTCTTCGGAGTGCGGAGGTCTATCCCAGCTGACTTTGAATGAGACGATGCAGGGGTACACACTGAACTGGGCGCCGGCCAATTACAATGTACATATAGACAAACTCACATTCACATCTTCATAGAGTATTCAATGAAACTTCCCATCTGAGATGTTCCCTTGCATCTTGCTGTCACGCTACGTTTGTTTTTAGAAAATCTATCCAATCAAAACAATATCCACAAAGCCAGAGGAGGGATAGTAGAGCGTGCTTGTCTGCCCTCAGATAAAGAGACATTTGTTAACGCTGTTGCATAATGACAACAGGCCAAGGCTGTGCACTGGGACTGAGGTAAGGCCAACCACATATCACAAAGTGCGCCAGAGTCACAAAGCATCACTGCTTTTTCGATGTTTTGTAATTCCCACTCAATAAAGAGTCTGTTTTATTGTCAGCCTCAAGGCTTTGAATTTCCAAAACATCATAATTACCAATGTTTTAAAAGTTCAACAATTTTCTTCCCACAAAAAAAAACACCAAGGTTACAAGTGGTCTATTATCATTAAAGTGCATAAAAATACAATAAAACGGTAAGAAATATTATTGTTTTTAATGCACTAGAAAAAAAAACTATGATGGTGGCACGGTGCGGCAACTGGTTGGAGTGTTAGGCTCACAGTTCTGAGGACCGGGGTTAAAATCCTGGCCCCGCCTGTGTGGAGTTTGCATGTTCTCCTCGTGGCTGTGTGGGTTTACTCTGGGCACTCCGGTTTCCTCCCACATCCCAAAAACATGCATTAATTGGAGAATCTAAGTTGCCCTTTGGTGTGTTTGTCACACTGAAACTACGATTGAACAATGGTTGAGCGCCTAGCACTCATTTTGTGACTATCATGACCTTTGGTGACTCTTTCACTGGCAGATTAGATGAATTTCTCTAATTACTTACCTATTCAAACTATCAGTTCGTAGGCAAGTTATTTCAATCGATTTTCTGTAAAAGAGAATTGCAAATAAACACAAATGTCACCGGATGAATGAAACGGAGCATCTATTGATCGTGGATAATTGAGATGATGGAAAATGAGTACACAGCATAAAAGCATCTCACATTTGTTCATGGTGGGATTTTATACCAGAGGTCCTCAACAGTGGACCAGACGGATTTCTATACACCTTTTTTCATCACACATCCTTCCACGTGTCGAAACCGCTGATTGCACCACTAGCAGGCAAACTCATGTGATTTCACAAAGGCAGAGCTATTGAAAACTGTTGAATGACTCAAATGACAATTGTAGCCTTTTTTTCTCTACAGTCACAGTTTCAATGTTTGAATTCATGCCAGTTGAAAATATGTTATGCGATGTCCATTGCTTCAAAAGCAGATAATTAGTAGCAAGTAAAACAAGTCAATTGAAATCGACTCGTGGAAATCTCAACATAGTTAATATGATTATTGAGGGACTGGCCAATGAATTGACTTTTCTGTAGCTTGGTTTAGTCCCAAAGGAATTGCATGCTTGTCGAGCTGATATAGACATCTGCACCTACATCACCAAAATCATGTGACTGGCCATACTGCCGGTCAAACAAAGCATTGTTCAGGGCTAAGGCCGTTGAGACGAAACAAAAATGTCTTGTAGCATGATGCCCAGAGTTTTGTCCAATACCGTTAAACATTTAGAAGGTGATAATAAACGAAGGTACGTGGAAAAATTAGAGACACTTGGGATAGAGGACCCATATTTAATGCCGAAGTTGATGTTTTCGATATGAAATTGGACTGTTAATTCTCTTCTGGATCTACACATGTATCTGGTGAGTAAATCGTTAAAATTTACACGGATAAGTATCAAAGCGTATAAATGTCTGGACGCATGCAAATATTTTGTTGCTGGATCTGTTCTCAACGGGCAGATGGATCGTGAACGTGGAAGCGTATTCGGCTACATGTTAACCTTTGCCGAAATCCATCGATGTATTCAGATGGTATTCAATACAAATACCAGCATTTAAATAAATGGCCCCTGGTTTTACACAAACACGCATTCATTAACTATGATTGAAAAAAAAAGACGACTGTCATGATCCTGCCGCTCCAGCCCGGGCTGTGCGGGTGCCCGCGTGGTTGCGCTGATTGGGAAGCGCACACCTGCGCCTCATGCGGGCTGATTAGCCTGTGTATTTATATGTCCCCGATGACGACTGGTCGGCGCCAGTTCGTTGAGCTTCATGTCCCGTTCGAGTGCTCCGGTATCCCTGATCGACAACCCGTGTGTACCGACCTTCGCCTGTTCTCCGACCAACCTTGTAAGCCTGACTGCTTTGATCGTTCTCCTGTGTACCGACTCCTGCCTGCCCGCTCACCTGCTCTCTTCGCCCGACGTCCCAACTACCGCTGCTGCACCTGACTGCCTGCTCGATCCCCGACCTCGGAATAATAAACGTTTCTCCCCGAACTACCTTGCATCGTCCGAGTCCTGCATTTGGGTCCTACTCCCGTTCCGATGGGGCGGGACAGAACGAACTGGCCAACACAGGACCCAGCAGGAAAGACGCCGGGACCGACGCAAGGTAGACCGTCTGTCGGAGGACCAAGCCTGTCCGATCCGGGTAGGCTCTTTGACGTCCTCCGCTTCCGTGTCTTAGGCTCCGCCAGCGAGGTATGAATACGTCCCGACCACGACCCGTCCGGCTCCTCATATTCTTCTAGACTCTGACTTTTCGGAATATGAGGAGGACCTTGATTTGTATGACCGGCTGCCTGAGTACGACTCCGATGATTTGATTATGAATCTGCTCGTCCGATCTTTCATCCCAGTCAGTTTGTTTCACCTCCCACGTTTCCAGCACCCGAGCGTCTTCTCCCGGTGGGTACAAGTACACCAATCCGTTTGAGGGAACCCGCTTGGCCATCTACCCGGGACCTCCGTGTGGCGGCCAGAGGAGATGTCCAGGTCGGGCGCTCCCTTGTACCTCGCGCAGCGCGGCAACAAAAACTCTGTCTTCGCCCTCCCACTCCTCGCCGGTAACGGTGAAACCGCCAGACCCGAAGCTGGTGGCGAAACTTCCAGTCCAGAGGGAGGAGGAGCTGCCAAATCGCGATCCGATCCGAAATGCGGGCGGAGATAGAGTGGCAGAGCGCTGAATTGGTGGCTCTCACGGCCCAGGTCCGGCAAGGATTGGCGTACCAGCCGAGCTACGCTGACATCACAACTGCAACGGACTCGCCGCTGACGCAGGTTCACGTGGCAGTTGGAGCTGACCCGCTCCCGAGACACGCCCACGTGTCAGTTTCGACTGACTCTCTGCCTAATCTCGTTCACATCGCCCTGGAAACAGACCCGCCCCCTCGCCAAGCGCACGTAGCTGTGGAAACTGACCCGCCTCCTCGCCATTCCCATGTCGAGGTTTTGGCTGTTCCGAGCAGAGCTCACGCGGCAGTTGGAACTGACCTGCTCCCGAGACACGCCCACATGTCAGTTTCGACTGACTCTCTGCCGACTCTCGTTCACGTCGCCCTGGAAACGGATTCGTCACTGCGCCACGCCCACGTTGCTGTTTCAACAAATGCACTGCAAGCTCACGTGGCAGTGGGGACCGACCCGATGCCGCCTCACGTTGCTGTCCAGGAGGTGGCGACGTCTCCACAGCCACTTCTCGTCCGTGCCCTGGAGTACCAGTGGCGACTGGTCGGCGGTCGCTCCCCGTTCCTGCTTCGTCGGTGACCGGCCGCGGTCGTCCCCTGTTCCTGCTCCGACGGCGTCCATATGTTCCTGTCCAGGAGGTGGAACTGGCGCCGCCTTCTCATGTTCCTGTCCAGGAGTACCAGCAGCGACCGGTCCGCGGCCGTCCCACGCCCTTGTCTCGACAGTGACAGGAGCTGGGGAGTTCTGTGGAGCCACCCCGGAGCTGGAGAGACTTCGGGATGGCTGTTATGGTGGCGGTCATGGCTCTGGTCCTTCTCTTAATCATCCTCTTTGCTCCTGAGGGCTCCCAGCCGCTTCAGGACCTGGCCTCGTTGGTGACCAAGCCTCGGTGGCGACCAGTCCCTGGTCATCTCGCAACCAAGGCGTGGGAGGTTCTCATCCGGAGCAGTTGCCTGCCTCGGTCTGGTTCCTGCTTCGCCGTTTGGTTCCTCACAGAGGTCGTCCGCCCGAATCGCTCCGTGGGGACCCTGGTGCTTGGCGTTCGGGTCGTCCTCCTGACCTGTCCACCCAGACGCCTTGCGTTTGGTGGCCTGGATGGCCACCAGACTGGGGTTCGGGGGGGGGGGCATGCCCTCCTCCGGATCCCCCTTGCGCCCACCCCTGCCTGTGTTAATTATTATCTGTTTCTTTCGTTTAGGCACGGCTCCCAGACGTTCCTTTGAAGGGGCGTACTGTCATGATCCTGCCGCTCCAGCCCGGGCTGTGCGGGTGCCCGCGCGGTTGCGCTGATTGGGAGGCGCACACCTGCGCCTCATGCGGGCTGATTAGCCTGTGTATTTATATGTCCCCGATGACGACTGGTCGGCGCCAGTTCGTTGAGCTTCATGTCCCGTTCGAGTGCTCCGGTATCCCTGATCGACAACCCATGTGTACCGACCTTCGCCTGTTCTCCGACCAACCTTGTAAGCCTGACTGCTTTGATCGTTCTCCTGTGTACCGACTCCTGCCTGCCCGCTCACCTGCTCTCTTCGCCCGACGTCCCAACTACCGCTGCTGCACCTGACTGCCTACTCGATCCCCGACCTCGGAATAATAAACGTTTCTCCCCGAACTACCTTGCATCGTCCGAGTCCTGCATTTGGGTCCTACTCCCGTTCTGATGGGGCGGGACAGAACGAACTGGCCAACACAGGACCCAGCAGGAAAGACGCCGGGACCGACGCAAAGTAGACCGTCTGTCGGAGGACCAAGCCTGTCCGATCCGGGTAGGCTCTTTGACGTCCTCCGCTTCCGTGTCTTAGGCTCCGCCAGCGAGGTATGAATACGTCCCGACCACGACCCGTCCGGCTCCTCATATTCTTCTAGACTCTGACTTTTCGGAATTTGAGGAGGACCTTGATTTGTATGACCGGCTGCCTGAGTACGACTCCGATGATTTGATTATGAATCTGCTCGTCCGATCTTTCATCCCAGTCAGTTTGTTTCACCTCCCACGTTTCCAGCACCCGAGCGTCTTCCTGTCCAGGAGGTGGAACTGGCGCCGCCTTCTCATGTTCCTGTCCAGGAGTACCAGCAGCGACCGGTCCGCGACCGTCCCACGCCCTTGTCTCGACGGTGACAGGAGCTGGGGAGTTCTGTGGAGCCACCCCGGAGCTGGAGAGACTTCGGGATGGCTGTTATGGTGGCGGTCATGGCTCTGGTCCTTCTCTTAATCATCCTCTTTGCTCCTGAGGGCTCCCAGCCGCTTCAGGACCTGGCCTCGTTGGTGACCAAGCCTCGGTGGCGACCAGTCCCTGGTCATCTCGCAACCAAGGCGTGGGAGGTTCTCATCCGGAGCAGTTGCCTTCCTCGGTCTGGTTCCTGCTTCGCCGTTTGGTTCCTCACAGAGGTCGTCCGCCCGAATCGCTCCGTGGGGACCCTGGTGCTTGGCGTTCGGGTCGTCCTCCTGACCTGTCCACCCGGACGCCTTGCGTTTGGTGGCCTGGATGGCCACCAGACTGGGGTTCGGGGGGGGGGGGGCTGCCCTCCTCCGGATCCCCCTTGCGCCCACCCCTGCCTGTGTTAATTATTATCTGTTTCTTTCGTTTAGGCACGGCTCCCAGACGTTCCTTTAAGGGGTGTACTGTCATGATCCTGCCGCTCCAGCCCGGGCTGTGCGGGTGCCCGCGCGGTTGCGCTGATTGGGAGGCGCACACCTGCGCCTCATGCGGACTGATAAGCCTATGTATTTATATGACCCTGATGACGACTGTTCGGCGCCAGTTCGTTGAGCTTCATGTCCCGTTCGAGTGCTCCGGTATCCCTGATCGACAACCCGTGTGTACCGACCTTCGCCTGTTCTCCGACCAACCTTGTAAGCCTGACTGCTTTGATCGTTCTCCTGTGTACCGACTCCTGCCTGCCCGCTCACCTGCTCTCTTCGCCCGACGTCCCAACTACCGCTGCTGCACCTGACTGCCTGCTCGATCCCCGACCTCGGAATAATAAACGTTTCTCCCCGAACTACCTTGCATCTTCCGAGTCCTGATTTTGGGTCCTACTCCCGTTCCAATGAGGCGTGACAACGACAGGTTGATGGCTTGTGAACGTGGAAGTGTATTCGGCTACACGTTAACCTTTGTCGAAATCCATCGATCTTTTCAGATCGTATTCAGTACAAATAACAATATTTAGATAAATGACCCCTGGTTTTACACAAACTTGCATTCATTAACTATGATTGGGGGGAAAAAAGAGGATAAAGACGGCTCCTCTAGATACGGAAGCGTATTGCGGCCACACACACACACTCACAAACGCACCTCTAAACCTCTCTGCGACAGACTTTTTTTTAAAATACGTATTGTTCTCAAATGAATAACTTGGCATTATAAACACTTCGTAATTTGAGATTAAGAATAATTCCTACCTGAAATGAAGTGATCCCTACACAGTTGTGTGTATTTGGTTGGGCACCATCCATCCCCTTTAATTGCCGAAATCCATCAATATTTTCTTGGCTTTTCAGATAGTATTCTATAGAATGATCTCTTTGAAGATCGGTCCTCCGGTTCAATGTCTCCCACAATGTCGAATAGCTCCGTTTGAGCGGCAGTATGGCGCCGTGAAAATGGTGACATCACGTGCACGAGGTCTATAAGGTAACAGGCTAGCCATTATATTTGCTACATTTCTCAAGGACAACCTAGGCAAACATTTTTGCATACTTACGAGAGAATGCCTTCCACAAACGATACAAAGCGAGTGATGGAGGTTTGCTTCACATTCTATGCTTTTTTTTACCAGGAGGCAGACTATTTATGACAGCCACTCTATTTTTCCTGCTCGATTAATTAGATTTTTTTAAGGTTCCCTGCCATCATAATATTATTTTTTTTACGACTGCTTTATGCATAACATGCAGTAAATCAAATGAGTGAGACATGTTTGATATTTCTGTGGTTTTTCAATTGAAGACAAAAGGCAATAAAGAGCATCAGGCTTGTAAAAAGATTATGGATCTGAAATCACTGAAATCACATAATTTCAGCAATGAATATTCAATACCCGCCCACTCTGTGTTTGGTATCCGCCCATTGCCCGAATCAACCATCTAAAAGCAGCACGGCATTTCCAGGGTTCGAGATTCACACATTACATCATGCATCATAACTCACTAAATGAAATGCTCTGACCACACTTTGAGATAGCGCACACCCTGAATGCTGATCTTCACATATGTGTAACTCGACACATGTGCAGCCTGCTGTATGACGCACCCGAGGAGGCAGCGATCTAAATATGCAGCGACTTTGCTAAATGGTGTTTGCTTTCCATTTCCTGTCACTTATTTTTGGAAGTGGCTCAATGCAAAATGTACACGTGGTGACGTGGAACCATCTGGAGTCAAACATCAGACGATGGTTACAACAAAATCAGTACCGATAAGTCATATATGTATCTGGCTCGTCATCGCCTTCTTTAATTAAACCAGTGGACATGGTTACAGAAACATACCTTTATACATACAGATGATTACAACACATTCCAATCCATCACAGCTCTGAGGGTTACATCACTCTAGAGCATTTTAGCAGCTCCAGAAGTCCAAACAATACAGACACATGGACATTAACACCCGTAGGTTTAAACAAGCACTGACAACAAGTTAAAAGCAAAGCGAATACTTGTCCTGAAACCATGTCTGACTACTTCTTCAGTATTGTCGCATGTGGTCAAAGTATTTATCTGTTTTTCCAGCCAGACCACTGGCCACCATATTAATCCCCAACTAATCCAATTGAAGCCTGGCAGTGGTACAAGAGCGAGAGTAGCACCCAGCGACCACGTTTACATGCCAGAGTCTTTCATCCTTTGACCTTCAGGCTAAACTGGAGCAGAGGGGGCGTTCGCGGGTTAATCTGTGCCTCAGATCGTTCATTAGCGTAATTAGGACTTCAGTGTAAATGAGTTGGGCGGAGGCAAGTGCAGCAGAGTGCGCGTGGGTACGACAGGAGCCCTAGGCTGTGCATGTGGACGCCTGGGCCATAGCGTCACTGACACCCACTTATATAACTCTAATTGTGACACGACTCCTCTCCTTAGCTCGAGCTCTATGTGCATTGTGTGAACTTTCATATTAAGAAGGGTACACACAAACAGATTTTGGGTCCCAATTTGAAGATGCTTTCCTCTTCTGATCAAAGTCAGCAAATGCCTGATGTCAAATGTGTCTATAAGATTATCCCGAGCAATTAGCCTGTGATGTGGGGTATTGCATTACAAAATGGAAAATGCAAGTCCTGTTTAATATTCATCCATCCATCTTCTACCGGTTATTCAACGTTGGCTCGCAGGGGGTAGTAGTTTTAGCAGAGAAGCCCAGATTTCCCTTTACCCAACCACTTCATCCAGCTCTTCCGGAGGATCCCAAGGCATTCCCAGGGCAGCCAAGTGGCATTGTCTCTCCAGCGTGTCCTAGGTGGTTCTTGGGGTCTCTTTCCAGTGACACCTCGCTAGGGATATGCCCCAGCCACCTCATCTGCCTCCTCTTAATGCGGACGAGCACCAGCTCTTCTCTGACCCCAACCCAGACGGCCGAGCTTCTCACTCTATCTCTCAGGGAGTGCGTAATAAACTCATTTCGGCCTCCGGTATCTGGGATCTAGTTTTTTCGGTCATGACCCACACCTCGTGACCATAGGTGAGGGTGGGAACGTAGATCAACCGATAAATTGAGAACTTCACCTTTCGATGCTGCACCGATTTGCCTGTCGATCTTGCGTTCCATTCTTCCCTCACTCGTGAACAACACTGCAAGATACTTGAACTCCTCCACTTTGGGCAGGGTCTCATCCCCGACCAAGAGAGGGCCTGCCACCTTTCTTTGACTGAGGACCATGGTCTCAGATTTCGAGTTTAGAGTACAATTCGGCTCTCTTGTAAAGAATGTAGTGAGTCTCAAGTTCAATTTGAAACTCCACCCGAAAAACGAATATCCCAATCCCCTTTGTGAGCAGTGTATCCGCCTGTGAGGCAAATAATGTTGTGAATTTATTGAGTGAGACTGGAATTAGTTTAGTGTATGATTGTATACATTCCGCTTTTGGGACTCGAACCATGACCCACACATCCTTGGGTAAACCCGTCAATCCACAGCAAGGATAGTTTTTTAGAGGAATTAATGAATGAGTCCGTTGAAGTTTTGTACATATGCCTTCACTTGATAGGTTCTAGTATATTTGTGAAATAAGTATTAGAAGCACTGAATGAACCTTGAACTTGTTTTCTTCTAATCTCTGTTTGTGTACTGTTTGTGAAAATGTGATTTCATTCAATGTGTCACGCTAAAGTGTAGCCAATTTCTTGAATTAATGTTAATGTGCTCTTTTCATCTGCAGAAGTAAACAAATGCAGCAGAGGTTGTTGACTAAAAGAAGATTTAGAATTGCAACAGGAATCAAAGGATCTAAATTTCACATCACAAGACGCAAAGCGTGGCACAGTATATTTTGTATTGGGATTAATTTAATTAAGTAGTGTTGATGAAAACAAATTCCATCATTAAAGGTCTTTTTGATGCCTCTGCTGTTAATTTTCTTTTCCAAGAATGTTACTAGAAAACAGAACTTATGACACCAGGATTTCACAAAAATAAACAACTGCAATTTTGTTCGCCAATGGCCAACGAAGAATCCATTCGATTTAGATGAGCATCAGAATGGTTTGGATACAAGACTTTATGTTCACCATTTCAGGCACGATAGCATGTACTGGAAGAGTCCCCCCACCCCTACCTTCGTGCCAGAGTCAGTGGTGTCATCCTCCCAAGTCTTATGCCTCCTGAATATTCTTATCATACAATTAAATGCAGTCCTCGCATGGCCCTCGTCAAAAGATTATAAGAAAAATCTAAGATTTTACATTCCAAGAGAGCATACTATTGATTCAAAGGCATTGAAAATGAAAAGGTAAAAAATGTTAACTGTCAGAGAAGATCACATTTTTTGCCCATCCATACATTTTCTGAACTTGCTTATCCTCATCGGGGTCTTGGGTGTGCTAGAGTCTATCCTAGCTATCTTTGGACAAGAGGCTGGTTACACCTTGAACTGGTCATCACCCAACCGCAGAACGATTATTCGTGCTCAAGGCAATTTAGAGTCTATAATTAACCAAACATGCATGTTTTTGAGATGTGGAAGGAAACCGGAGTGGCTGGGGAAAACCAACACAAACAGAGGAGAACATACAAACTCCACATAGGTGAGGCTGTATTTGAACCCAGGTCCTCAGAACTGTGAAGAAGATAGGCTAACCAGTTAATCACCATGTGGCCTTAAATCTGTAAAAAAATAAACAATAATTAAATAAATAGATAATTAGTGTCATGAGATGACGGTGGATCAGCAGGTAAAGCGTTGGCCTCATAGTTCTGAGATCGCGGGTTCAATCCCGGACCTGGCTGTCCACCTGTGTGGAGTTTGCATGTTCTCCCCGTGCCTGTGTGGGTTTTCTTCGGGTATTCCAGTTTCCTCCCACATCCCAAAATCATACAACATTAATTGAACACTCTAAATTTCCCGTAGGTATGATTTTGAGTGCGGTTGTTTGTCTCTATGTGCCCTGCGATTGGCTGGCAACCAGTTCAGGGTGTACCCCACCTCCTGCCTGTTGACAGCTGGGATAGGCTCCAGCACTCCCGCAACCCTTGTGAGCATAAGCGGCTAAGAATATGGCTGGATGGATGTTACGAGATGAGACAATTTCAGATTTTTTTTTAAATGTCATATCACACTTTTTTCTGTCACCAATAACAGCCAGTTGAAATTCAGACTATATGAATATTAAGTGATTTGCATATGTTGACCTTTAAAATATTAAGTTGGTTTTAGGATTTCTGTATGTGGCCCTCAGTGGAAAAAATTTTGACATTCCCACTTTATAACTCGACCAACAATTTTCTATTTCCATCTATCCATTTACCATTGTGGCTTGTTCTAACAGCGACATCTCAAGCCAGCACAGGAAGAAGAGACCAACGCCACAGACAGGCCTGAGCTGAGATTCAAACCTAGAACCGATACTCCGCAGCTTTGCTGTCCAAAATTGTTCTTTTAAGTTTTTTTAGATATTCGGAATTAATCTGGCACTGTACGAGTGCATCTGCATAACATTTCTACATTCACAATGTAAACAAGAGCACTGTGTACTTAAGTGACCTTGACATGGCGCTGAAAGTTTGGCTAAAAATCCAACCATTTTCAACACTGCTTATCCTGGTTAGGGTCAGCTGACTTATAGGCAAAAGGTGGGCGAGACCCTAAACTGGTCGCCAGTCAGTCATAGAGCACAAGGGTAAAAATAAAAATAAAAACATAGAAATCACACTTCAAGCTATTTACTGCTGTAACTGAATGACCTTTCTTCACTGTTATGAAGAGAACATTTGTTTCCACATCAGTGATTGGTGGAAAACAAGGAAGAGAGAGAAGAGAGTTTCTTCTGCTCCTGCCCTACGATGCATTTTAGATAAGAAATGGTGAGATTCAGGCTAATGACGTGGGCTGCATCAATTTTAGTATATGCCACTGTTTTAATAAAAATGGACAATTGACCACTAATGGCAGTCAGGCTGTAGTTTGGGCACCCCTGCCCTATGCTGTATTTGGAATGTTTACACAAGTATGAAACTTGTCCGGTGATAAAAAAGATTTACCATCAGCCTACTGCTGATTCATATAGCTTTTTCTCACCCACAATTTAGTCATACAGCATGCAGTTCAACCCACCCACACACACACACACACACGTACACAGACACACATACGCACTGTTGTTTCATAGCCAGAGGCAGGAGCACCCACTACATGCTTGCACATTAAACATTGTGCCAGACAATGTAACAATTCTCTGTTGGCCATGAAAGGATGATCACATGTCAGACCACGTTGGCGACTGACCACGTCTGCTGCCGCGCAAGGCGGGATGATGCTCATGATGCTGCGTGTGTGCTTGCTTACGAAAGAGAGATGACGTGGGCGAGTTCATGGAAGTGGCATTAATCTTAAATTCCGTAGCATGTGAATGGATTAGAGGGAACATTTGGGGAGGAGGAGGAAATTTACACTGGATTTACAAAAAAAAAAAAAACACATTTACAAGCAAACAGAAATAGAAATCAGCATTTGTCATCAGTCACATCCATTTTCTAGGTGCCTGTTTGGGTTTGTGTGTGGTTTTTTGGGGGGGATGGAGGGGTTGATCACCATGTGCATGCAATCAATAATCCATGAGAAGTTCTAAGTGGGAACCTCTCTCACTATTTGAATCAACATGTCAGGTGCCACATAATTGGAAACCAGATTCAGGTTTATTTGTCATTGCAACAAGTGCAACGAAAAAAGGTGAAGACCATTTAGTGGAAAGTCAAAGATAAAAATACATAAAACTAACAATAAAAGATAAAAAGTAGAAAAAACATGCTCAAGATCAATATTTAAATTGAAATAAAGAGGCAGAAACAGTTACAGAAACACAAATTGAGAAGATATTTCCATTAGATGCACCTGAAGTGGAATATTGCACATTGTGAATAAGTGCAGGACAGATATGTTGGAGTTGATGCTTTGGTATGTTTCACGTATGACAAAGAGTGATCGTTTAGGGCTTTTACCGCAGTTGAAAAGAAGTTGTTTTTCAGTCTATTTGTCCTGGTTTTGAAACAGGGGGGGCTGGGAGGTAGGAGTCCTTCAGGATGGCACTGGCTCTCCTGTAAGACTTGTGAAGGTCCTCCATTTTGGGCAGAGGACTCCCAATAACTTTCTCAGCCATTTTGGCAACCCTTCCTGTTTTCTACTGTGCAGCTGCCAAACCACGTGCTCAGGCAGTAGGCAAGGTTGCTCTCCATGGTGGTAAAAAGACACCAGCAGTCTCTGGGTGACGTTGTTCTTCCTGAGGATCAGGATTTGGAGTCTTTTATGTGCCTTCTTAGTCACCTGTGCAGTCTTCTTATTCCAGGTCAGCGTTTCCTCGATGTGGATTGCCAGGAAGCAGAAGTCACTGACCCTTTCCACACAGGTCTCACCGATGAAAACGGGCTGAATGTCCTTTTTGTTTTTTCTGAAGTCTTTGATGAACTCCTTTGTTTTGGATGTGTTCAGTAGCAGATTAATCTCTACACCACACAGTCAACAGCTGCACCTCATCCCTGTAAGCAAGATGAGATTCAGCCTACCACTGTGATGTTGTTCGCATACTTAATGAAGGTGTTGCTGGTGTGGATGGCGTAGCAGTCAGAAGTGCAGAGGGCGAAAAGCAGGGGGCTCAGCACGCAACTTTGAGGGGAGCTGGTGCTGAGTGTGAGGGGTGAGGAGGTGTGGGGGCCAGTCCTGACCCTTTGTGAGTGTTCTGTTAAAAAGTCCTTATTCCAGAGGCACGTGGAGCGAGGTAGACCGAGGTTCAATAGTTTCTTTACTAGGCCGTGTGGAACAATTGTGCTAAACTGTGCGGGACAGCACTGAGTGGAGAGCTGTATTCACAGGATCCTCTGTTGATCTGTTTGCCTTGTAGGCAAACTGGTATAGATCCAAGATGGGGGTTATGAAAGTCCTGATATGACTCCCAACCAGCTTTTCAAAACACTTCATCACCACAGGTGTGAGTGCTACTGGTCTGTAGTGGTTGAGGGTGGTTGTGGTTAGTTTCTTATGGTTAGTTTTTTTGGGTAGGGGGATGAGAGTGGAGGTCTTTAGGCAGGATGGGACTGGGGATTGTGTCAGTGCTGGTCTGCATAATATTTCAATACCCACCCTAAGATTCAGTGGAGGTCCGTTGCTTTTGTGGGTTGAGCCCTCTCAGTGTGCGCCTAACCACATGCACACCCAGCATGATGTTGCTGGTTGCAATGTAGCTGCTAATGGTGGTTCAATCTCGAAGCAAGCAGAGAAGACCTTAAGTTTCTCTGCCAGATCAGCGTGATCCTCAGCAGGTCTGGTGACTGTTCTGTAGTTGGTGAGGTGTTGGACTGCCATCCTGCTCTTGTTGTTGTTGCATTCACCAGTGTTGAATGAAGACAGAAGAGTGATGGAAAGTATGGAAAGCTTTTTAGGGCATTTTGTCGAAATCTGTCACACAACCTTTTCCTCACTAGTAAGACAATTCAGCACACTAGTAGAAAGACGAGGCTTCACTGGCAAGAACTACTGTCTGACTGAAGTTTTTTTTTCCACTCTTGCCTTCCACTACACAAATTCCTTGTGTGTTTTTGACATATGGTATTTGACAAATAAAGACGATTTTGTTTCTGATTAGAGTTTGACGGTTTTGCACACGAGATGCACATCTTGGCATACAGTAAGGAAAACTATTTTATACATGAGGCAAAACTGTGGATCAGCTGATTATCATATGCTACTATAACCATCTTATAAAATGCTACCATCTAGCATAGAAGACCACATACTGCCCACTAAGATATTGAATCTGGCCCACCAGGGATTTACATAATCAGGAGTCCTTTATTATTTGTTATTTTAAAATTGCAACCCCAACCCCCCCCCCACTCCCGCCACACACTCATATTCTGTTTTTTTCTATTCATTCATCTTGTTCAATAATTGGTTGATCTATTGTAAAAGTATGTTTGTAAAACAAACACATTTTCATGCACATTTAATGTATTTGTTTTGTAACTGGTCAGTTAATTATGAAAGGATAAATGATGATAAACTATTATTATTATTAAATATCCATCCATTCATTTTCTTTGCCGCTTATCCCACGGGGGTCGCAGGAGTGCTGGAGCCTATCCCAGTTGTCAACGGGCAGGAGGCAGGGTAAACCCTGGACCGGTTGCCAGCCAATCCCATGGCACATCAAGACAAACAGCCGCACTTACAATCACACCTCGGGACAATTTAGAGAGTCCAATTAATGCTGCATGTTTTTGGGATATGGGAGGAAACCGGAGTGCCCGGAGGAAACCCACGATTTGTCCATTCAATATTTTTATTTTACCACTATGACAGTTCTACAAGTGTGTTGAATTCTCTTGCAAACAATGCCAAAGAGGGCACCAATACATGGACCTTAAACTGCGTACCAAGGATATAGTGCATTCATATCAGATGAAAGGGAAGTGGTGCTACTGGCCAAAAAGTCTTTTACGCTTTAGTTCTCTCCCGGCTGTTGCCATGGTGATCATTTTTACTCGTTGTTACGCAACTGCTCTACTTTCAGCAGCAGTAACCCTTCCAAAGCAACGGACCACTCTAAGTCACACACACGCACAGAGAGCAGTGTTTGATAGTGGAGTTTATTTGTGTGGTGTAATATACATTTGCATGCCCACTGGCTTTCTCTTAGCATATGATGAAAGAATGGGATCTTTTTGATGGGTGAAAACAGTCCAGTGACCCTGCTGAGGTTGTTACATAACACCAAGCAGTCACCACCACCCCCATCCCTGCTTCCCAGTTTCCCAGCAGGGAGGCGAATGAAATTTCTGTCCTGCATCTCCCCTCTTTTCGTCAGTCATTGTCACTTTTCAACAATCCACGTGTGCAAAAACATCCTCTGAGAGCCCCTCTGTCAGGACTTGCAGCTTTCAATGTCATGGTCATGGTGACTTTGTGCTTCAGAGAGTGGGTCTTAAAAGTCCACTGTCCTGACCTAACCTCGGTGACATTAAGGTGTCTGTCAGATCAGTTAAGCCAACCCAAGGCTTTCATTCAAGTTTTTTTCCCCCCTTTATTATTATGTCCCATAAGAACACCGACACACAAAAATAATCAATGGCACCAATCTTCTACATGGGCGCACGATGACCTAGCGTACCGTATGTCTGCTTTACATTTTCAAATTCAGGGTTCCAGTTTCAGTTCTCATCAGTGAAGACTCAGGCAGAGAAATAGGCCAAACATCTAATATTGTGACCGAATTTAGTTAAATGTTGATTATTAATTTTTGTATAACAGATTTTTATTCATAATGAATATTTTTTAGAATTTTGTCATAGTGCCGCTGTCTAATCTTGGTTTCAGTGCAGTGAACTGCCAGTCACCTATATTGGAAATATACAGTCGGTATTCCTGCCTTTTAAATTTTCTTTGTCTTTGTAGTGTATGCTTACTCTACACATGTACTGTATGAATTTATGTACTGTATAAGCATTCTTCCTTGCTATTTTTAGTTCTAAATAATTATGCACGAGACTAATCAAAGCATCATAAAAGATGAGTGGGTTTCGAATCTCTTCTGCAGCCTCCTGGGTGGAGGTTCCATGTTTCCTCTGAGCTTGTGGGGGTTTTCCATTTGAAGACAAAATTGTTCATAGGTGTGAAAATGAGTTTAAATGGTTGTTTCTATATTTGGACTGCAATTGGCTGGCAACCGGTTCATGGTGTACCCTACCTCTTGTCCAAAGTCAGATGGGACAATGATGCTTGTTCTTCTATAGTTCTATTTATTTTACAGTTATAGTCCAGGTCTTAACTTTGCCCATCTTTAGTTGAAGCTTTGCTGCAGCACAAAGGTTTTGATTTTGTTTTCAGTATATGAAAAGCATACTCAGTTGGGTTGAGATCAAACTACAACATTTAATATCTTTTTTTCAACAATGCCAGGGTTTGAACCCCGGTCCTCAGAACTGTGAGACCTACATTCTACAGTTTCATCACTCTTCCACCTATATTATACTATATATACAGTTTATAATCATATTCTATTATGTTGATGGTGGCACGGTGGATCAGCTGGAAAGTGTTGGCCTCACAGTTCTGAGGACCAAGGTTCAATCCTGGCCCCGCCTGTGAAGAGTTTCCATGTGCTCCCTGTGCTGGCGTGGCTTTTCTCTGGGCACTCCGGTTTCCTCCCGCGTCCCAAAAACATGCAACATTCATTGGACACTCTGAAAAAAACCCTTAGGTGTGATTTGTGAGTCCGGCTGTTTGTCTCGATGTGCCCTGCAATTGGTTGACAACCAGTTTAGGGTGTACCCTGCCTCCTGCCCGATGACCGGTGGGATTGGTTCCAGCACTTCACACGACCCTTGTGTGGATAAGCGGCTAAGAAAACGGAAGGATGGATTACACTGCTCATAGTGAGGCAGCCATTTTTTTTCATTAGAAAAATCCCATGGCACATTATCAAAGAAAATAAAATAGATACACAAGTTAATGATCTACCTTCCGCCATCTAGTGGAAGAGCATTTAATTGTATTGTCTGACAGTATACCTCACTGGCAGTGATAGATGGACAAAGATACATTCTTTGTGGTAAATCAATCAGTCAATAAAAGCCCAATAAGACAAACTAAATGTTAAACCCCATATTACAAGAATGTGACATATGGTGAGATGCAGTAATTTTTAAAACAATTTAAAACATTCTTTATATTTACAACTATTTTTTTATGTCAGTGTCAACAGTATAAAGAGCATTACAAACCGAGGACATAATTGCAATGGGCTGGACACTCTTTTGTTGACGTTAACTTGTGCCTGCTAAACAGAACAGAGGGTTGCTGCTGCTCTCCGCATCCGTGTGTTTGCGTGTGTGCGTGTGCGTGTGCGTGTGTCCGCGCACATGTGTGCACATTCGTGTCTCAGACTGGTTCGAGGCAACCAGGACTGGCTGAAGATGTTCATGCTGTCATCATCCGCTGGCTGACAGAACCTTGTCCTGGATATGACATCATCTCCCCCACCCCACCCCACCCCACCACACACACTCAGACACTCTCTTTTCTCGAGGGAAATTTAGCATATCTTTAGATATGCAGGACCATACAGTATGGATAATAAAGCATCCCCAAAGCCCCAATGAATACACTTAGTAACTAAAATGTATAGTAATCGTAGCATGGTGTATATTTTTCAATATTTTACTGTTCAATACAAGGTATTTGACATAGGTAAACTTATCTGAATAACAAAACGTTTGACAATAATGAAAAGTGTAATAAATCCAAAAAGAAAGGTGGGTAATCAAAGAGTTGGATGGTAAAGCTAGTTATAATGCCATTTAAAGGTTGAATGCTGGCACCTGAAAGGACCCCGTGCGTACTTGTATTATTGATAAGTTGCTATCTTGTTGTATTTTGTATCCAGTGATATTAATGAATCTTTCCTCACACGCTCACCCTTTCTTAACTCATGCATCGGTGCAGCTATCAATGTTGCATTCTGGACCCAGACATGAAAAGCGATAGCAGCAAAATAAGATTGGACTCTCTGACCAAAGAGGAAAGAACACAGTGACGTTAGCACAAACCAAGCTTTATTTCTTCCCCCCATGGACGAAAAAAAAATAAAATAAAATCAACATTGAAGTATCCAAATATGACGTCACAATAATAATTAATATCATTGTAATAACATGGAATGTAGTGCTCTCCCTTTTTATATTTGGAGAATTTGCTCAGTCAGTGGGACTTGTCCAATAAATAAGTCTTTGCTTCTGTCCCTGATATTTATGAATATAGTCTCTGTGGACTTCTCTGCTTACAAAAACAGCAGAACTCAAAACTTGTCCCAACAAACGCTTGCCCCAAGTGAATGTGTTTAAGTGCATTTACAGTTTCTGTGTGCAAAATCTTGATACTCTCTTTGGAAATGGAAACAATTCTTCAGCTTTATTTTGCTCGTTGCCCGTTTTTTTTTTTTTTTTGAGTCGTGTACTATGAAAAATGCGACATGTGCTGCATTACTCAAACCTACAAACGGACAACAGGACAAAACATATCGACAGGCCAAGAAACATGAAGGGGGTCTAGCTGTAGTCCAGTTGGGGTCCCAACAGTCAGACATAGGTTGTGTTCGGAATGATTCCATTATTACCTATTCCCTAATCATTATATTGCAATTTCTTTATAAAGTGAACTATCGTTCACTCATTGGCCAAACGGAACAACAGCCTTTGAGATGGCATAATTACAACGTAGCAGACTGATGGCAGCGGTTTTAAAATATATGGTGTTCACCGGGGTGTATCCCTGCCCAAGCCCATGTCGTTGTTGTGTTCCTTGGCAAAGCACGCTATAATGTAAGTGTAATACTTATTATTAATTGGGATGAAAACAAATAAAGCTCTTTAGGTCCATCTGAGTGGTAATGTGTTGTCTTTGTTCATCTATCAATGTCATCTAACAATGAAATGCTCTTCCACTTGATGGCATAAGATCATTAGAAGTATTTTGGGACATTTACGTTGGGTGGTGTGGCAAGAGATTTTTGGACTCACTATACATTTAAGCAGCATCGCAAAATGGTGAACTCACTACATAGGGCACTTTATAGGAGGGTGTGATTCTGAACACAGCCTTAGCAATCTGAGGAGCTTCTTCCAGAAGCTTTTAACGTCTATCCCGAGGTGTGGTTCTCCAGCTCGGAGATTATGGTGATCAGATTCTGCAGGCCAAAGATGTATCCTGTGTCCTGGCCCTCGTGGACCACGCTGTCCTCGCGGTAATGTTTGCAGGTGGTGTGGGCAAAGTCTATCATCCGCACGTCCACCACTGGGCTGCGTGGATCTGAGTGGGACAGGCAGCTGCTTCTGCTGCTGTCATCACCACAAGCGGAGGGGGTGCAGGGGAAATCAAGCGCACCCGCTACCCCTGTATCTTCTTCCTCCTCTGTTTCTGGTTCAGCTGCCACCTCCTCATCCTCTTCATCATCCTCCTCCTCATCTTCTTCCGAGAGGCCGCCCTCGGTGCGTCGGCGTGTGTGCTTGCGGTGGGGCGCTCCGTCGTAGATGATGAGCAGCGAGCTGGAGTAGAAGCGGTAAGACTCACAGGCTTCCAGAGCGGCTTGCATGTCCCGGAGCCTGCATAGCACCGGCGAAAGGAGTTCGTGACGCAGGCGGCGTCCGCTGTGGAAGAACTGGACCAGAGCCTCCTTAAAGTCAGACAGGGTCAGTTTACGGCCGTGGTACTTGTTCATGAACATCAGCTGGCCTGTGTCTGACTGGTACACCTGGTGGGATGGGCAAAATCAAAGCGCTGTTAGAAACCTTATGAAACTCAATTATCATCCAACAGCTAATAAATGATCTTGAAAATACTCTTCAAAAGTCAAACGACAGTCCAGACCAGAGGTAGACAAGCTTTTGTGTTCAAGGACCACATTTGTTTTTTGTTTTTAACTGTAGAGAGCCCATGCCATTTAAGGTTGAAGAAAAGACGCGAGAACCTTGATTTAACGGACCTCCATTTAACAGATATTTGAAGTAACCTGACCGTCTGGACAGGCCATGTGTATAAAAATAGTTTCCAGTTATTCCTTAAACTCCCGTTGACAAGTCTGTCAGTTCCACAATTGGCCGCTGTTGTTGACTGGCACTTTTGCGCAATGCAGAAAATGGGATTGATGGATTTCCGGGACTAAATCCAGCCAACAAGCAAGCATATGCCTATGTAGCAGCCGTGTTGAACGTGGTAACATTCCCGTCAAAGGTAATGCATTGACATATGGTGGCCATATTGAATATGGAAAACGTTTTCAGGCAATGCAGTGACATGACAGCCTTGATGCAGGAGTTCTATCTATTGTCGCATCACTTGTACGCAGAGTGAAGTCGCATCCCTAAGAGCGGTGAATTTTTACTTCAAAAGTTGTTTCTGGAGCCGTACTGCAGTCTGGAATGTGCTATTTTTGGTACAGAAAGTTTTCTGTCAAGCTGTTAGTCTATGGCATTTCATCGAACAGAAATTTGGAAAATGGAAGCACACTAATTTCTCATGTCTGATTAAAGAGATCCGCTTCAACTTGCCCCTACTAACTGTCACAACCAAGTACAGAAGCATGGTAAGTTAGAATAAACTTTAAAAACCTCTGAAATGTTTTCAAGCTTTTTCATTTTTATTAAGAATAACTTTGTACTGTACAGGGTGTTTTAGGGGCCCCAAAATTCGAGAAAAAAAAAAAAAAAAGTACAGTTGAGTAATGTGGGTGCATGAGGCAACCCAAAAAAAGAAGTTCTTCAATATTACGGACAATTGGCTGTAAAGTAGCCATCCCCTCTGCCCCCCTCTAAGTCCCTTGAATTGAGGTTCTACTGTATATAAAATTATTTGATTAATATAATTTTATTGTGATAATTTTTACTAAAATTTCCAATGGGGCGGCACGGCGGGCTGAACTATTAAAAGTGTTGGCCTCACAGTTCTGAGGAGCCGGGTTCAATCCTGGCCCCGCCTGTGTGGAGTTTGCATGTTCTCCCCGTGCCTGCGTGGGTTTCCCCCGGGCACTCCGGTTTCCTCCCACATTCCAAAAATATGCAACATTAATTGGAGACTCTAAATTGCCCCTCGGTGTGATGGTGAGTGCGGCTGTTTGTTTCTATGTGCCCTGCAATTGTCTGGCAACCAGTTCAGGGTGTACCCTGCCTCCTGCCCGTTGACAGCTGGGATAGGCTCCAGCACTCCCCGCAACCCTCGTGAGGATAAGCAGCGAAGAATATGGATGGATAGCTCTCCAGCGGGGTTTTTTTTTTGTGTGGCAAACATTTTAATGGGTTAATGAGACTCACTTTTTTAAAAATATTGTACAAGACACTTCTGCACCCTTTTAGGCACTTCTGTCATTGCTTTGTTATTACATTTAACGTAGGATGGCAATTAAAATATTATATATTACAACAATAAGAATAGAAATGTAATATTGTTTTTGAGCTACAATGGTCAACACTTGTCACTTGTGTCATTTTCATCGTTCAGGACTTTTCAAATAATTAGTCATTGTGATTGTAGTATTCATTTAAAATAGTAGTTATAGCTGTGTATGAATGCATTAATTTTATTTTATTTTTTAATATTTTGTCCCTCTCAAGAAGCTGAATGAAGCAAATATGCCACAAAAAAATAAATCTATTGAATTAATTCCTCTGACGGAGTCCAAAAGGAACATAATTACTTACAGGATTATTGCTAGAGAACATGATGATGTGGTGGTGAGTGGATTGCGCCTCCGCCTGAAGATACCTGCATGCCACAGAGTCGGACTCCTATGGAGGCTGATGTGCTCTGCTGGCACTTGCGGATCTGCACGGCCTTCTTCTCCTCCGAGGCGTCATCCCCGTGCTGCCGCGTGCCCATCTTCAGGTCCAAAACGCATGGCACTGCGTGCTGCCACGTCAGGTTCTCCAGCAGGATGAATTCTGGCACAATCAAGTCAAGGAAGTGTGTAGATAGAGGAACTGCGTAATTGATGTCACTAAAACACACGATTGTTCAGGATATCTTCAAAGATGTAATATCTTTCTCTGCTTATGCATGGTCACAAAGATTCTGATACAGATTAGGAATGTAATCGTGATTAACTGCGTTACTGTGAAGACATCAACTCAGGAAATTGGATCATTGGTGCAAGTGAGATGATTTACTTGGTGGAGGTTGCTTAAAGAGTGCAAAAAAAATTTGGCAGAGATCACGGACACTGGCTGAAAGTACCAATACTCAATGTCACTTTTATACTCGTTGACATGTTTCTTGTTTTCTTGACATAAGTGATTGTCTTCTTTGAAAGTGGCTTTCCTTTCTTTTGTTATTTTGTTTTTGTTTCTGTGTGTGTTTCACATGTTACCTGCCTGTGCTATATGATGAATAAACTGTAAATGGAAAAAAATAATGATGTAGGGAGGACTACTTTGAGAGCTGTTTTTGTAGAGGTTATGTTTCGGATTTGTAGGACACTTCTAGCCGAGAGTTAGAAGATTAGCGACTGCTGAATGTCAATTTCTGAAGTTTGTTCGTGTATGTTGTTCTTCTTCAGTGATGAATAAAATAAACTTGATAAAAGCTTTTGGGGCCACAGCTGTGACTTTCCATTGTTGTGTCTTGTGTCTGTGACAAGGTTATAGCAAGTGATTGACGGGTGTGCCTTAGTAAGGTGACACAGAGTGACATTGATAGTTGGATATTGAGTTAAACAACCAGCTCTTCGCCGGGCGTGTGTGCGCGCTATAATAAGTGGGCTGTCATGTGTCATTTCATGAACACATTTGTCATTTATGATACATCATGATACCAAAAGGATACTGTACTGATTGCGATGCTTGGCGTTGTCCTTCATTCTCTGCAGGTGTTGCTGGTGACACTTGAGGCTCCAAGGGTTGTGTTTGAGCTGCGGGACGGCATTACTGTGGCTGCGCTCCAGGTGGTAGTACAGCACCTCCGCCTGCTGCAGCCACTCCAGCTCCACATCCTCTTGTAGCTTGTGAGCACTAGAAGGGGGGTGAAAAAACATCTTTGTAAGCACCATTTAGATCCACCCAGATGAAGCCGTGAAAACCAAGAGCGTTCAACTAGTTCAAGAGTTATAAGCAGCTTTCACACTGAGGTCCCACAAAATTGGTGTATCAGCATTGTCACAGGAAACATAGCGTTTATCCACCTTTGCCTTGTTTGCACAACCCAACAGAGCAGGCAGCTTTGTGTGGGCTTTACACACTTTCACGTTTCTCAATCAGATCAATAGATTAATTAGTCCTAGATCTGGCGTGCATACTTGTCAGAAAGTGTCAATTGCTGTCAACACAACAGGACTGAAGTGTAAGGTGTGACCGGCCAAGTCCAGGCATTGGAGAAGATCCATACACATCAGTGACATCGTGTTACAACCTTGCTACATTGTTACCCCCGATTGTTCACGATTCAGCATTTACCTATTTGCGGATTTCTTGGGGAACCTCAACTCTGTAATTTGCTGAAAACCTCACCTATTCAGTATTTTTGTACTCAGGCCAATGCAATTCAAAAGTGTTACAAATTCCTAAAATTGAACAAATTCCTTTGTTCCTGGCAGGGCTCGATCCTTATCCCCAACAAATAGTTACGAACTGTATGGGTAGAAGGAAAACTGACGGGTTTATTTGGTCCTTCGGCTCAGTGACCTGGTCGTTTGCACATCTGTGTCACAGTTCTGAGATTCAGGGTTCACATCTCAATTGGCCTTGCTCTGTGTAGTTTGAATGTTCACCATGTGTGAGTGGGGGGGCTTTCTGCTGGTTGTCAGTCTTCCTCTCATACTCTAAAAAGCATGCTTATCAGGCTTTGTAGACCTGTGATTGTGGGTGTGGATGATTGTTTGTCAGTATATGCCCTATGGTTGGCTGGCGGCCAGTACAGGGTGGAGCCCACCAAGCCACTCACTCCAAGCCAAACGGGATAGGCTCCAGCTCACCCAGAACCCGAAGATGAACGAGCAGTAAAGAAAATGGGTGGACTGACTTTGTCCTCATGTTTTCTTGGAAAAAGCAACATAGGCAATAAAAATGCTGCATTTTGCAGATAATGTTTAAAAAAAAAAAGTGTCAATGCTGTTAATACAAAATGAATAAAAATACAACTATGGCGAGGGATAACAAGGTATTTTTGATGTACATACAGTAAATGATGAGTTTTTGCCATGATTACTTAAATCTGCTGCTCGGTCATGAAAATGTTCTTGCTTTTCACCTTTTATCTTTGCGCGACTGGCGGTTTCGCCCCTCTTTGCTCAAGTTTTCGCTCTCCACAAGGGGGGAGGTCGCTATCACGTTGCCCCACTTGAGCATCTTGGTTTTGGGCTCGCTGCCCTCCGAGGGGTCTTTATTCTCCAGGTCGGCCGCCGGGTCGCCGTGGAGCGGGTAGGCGATGAGGCAGAGGTTCCCTTCGTCATCCTCCTCAAAACTCACGGACACCACACCTGGTACAAGATGGACGCGATGTCAGTCAACATTTTGTAAATACAAATCTCTAAATACATACTTGTCATTATTTGTGTTTCATTAGTGAAAGTGAAAGAACAATATGGAGTCCAATCACAGAGGACACAAACTACAAAAGTGACGTTTGAATGCAATTTATTACCACACCACCCAATGGCAGCCAAGGTACAGAGTATATACGTTGCTGTATTCCACACAAAGTATTTTAGTGTAAAAGAGTAGAGGTCCTTCAGTGAATAGTAAGAATAAAGGAATTCCAAGTAGTCCCAACATTCCTTCTTTCCAATGGGACAAAAGTACACAAGTTGAAGGACACAGATAGGATGTAAGAAAAACAATAAGGTGAAAAAATGCTGACAGAGAACTGACCAGTGCTGGCAGCACAACAAAACAGATGGAAAAGATAAGGTTGATCTCTTCCCCCCCCCACCACCATTTTGTGGTCTCATAATTCCTTTGAACACTTTTTGGGAAATGGGCACAAAAAGCAAATGCGGCTTGTGGACAAGGGAGTGACGTATTGTCTTTCACTTCTAAGATGGGAACAGGGAGGCAGCTGGAGTGGCCCCGAGGCATGTGAATGTAAAGTAGCAAGTGGCAGACTGGTTCTTATTTAGAACTGAGACGATTCTTATTTGCTGTAGACTTGTTTTAAAAAAAAAAAAAAAACTGGCAGAGCTTGTTAGGGGTGCGAGATGTGCTCAACCAGTCCTACAGCAATATCTGTACACACAAATGTTGCTCATCAGAAGCAGTTGTGGCGCATAAGAGCTAACCCTTAGCAGGGTTAAACTCTCCAGGTGACCTCATGATTCTTCCTTGGAGGCTTTCTTGAGCTTGTATCAATTTCATGTGCGGGCCGCTTGCCAGGAAACAACCAGACACCCCCTACCAGCCTCCGCTCACCTGACTTACCTGTGCAAATACAACCGAACAAGCGGCACACCGGATCCGTTTCTTGCTTGCATTTGCTGCTGCGGCGCCCCCCTGTGGCACTATGTGTTAAACCCCCCTTCATTTTGCAGCAGTAACTACAAAAACAAAAAAATGTACAGTACAACAAAACACAAGCCAAGAAGCCGAGTAACAGTGGTTACCTCTGTACTGGGGAGTGAACCTTCTCATCTCCGCTGGCAGGCTCTTGTAGAACTGATGCTCGCGGGGGATGAGGGGCTTGCAGATGGTCTGCTCTCCAAAGCGTAGGACGCACGAATGCCCCCCAACCTGGTGTATGAAAGGCTCAAGTATGACCCCTTTCTCCATGTAGCACTGCGGGTACTGCTGTTGCTGCTGCAGCTTCTGCTTCTGGATCTCTGCATCCTTGGCTTCCTGGGCCTGAGCCTCGACAGCCGGACTCATCCTCCTCGGGCCCTGACCACACTTCGGCGGGCATTAGCCTCCTCACGCACGCACACACGATGCGGTGGCGGGGCTGCAAGGCTGCACGCACACACGGGCCCCTGGTGTGCACAGGAGAGGCGCAGTCAATTGGTTGATTTTGCAAGGCGGATACTGTTGTCGTCTCCTGATGCCGTCGCTGTGCAGATGAGCGCTCGAGGACGATGCTCCTCAAAATAAAGCGCAGGGGGAGGAACTAGAGGAGAAGGAGATAAAGCTGCTCAGAATTCATGAACCATAAATCCCTTTTGCTTCCTTTTCTGGTAAAGCATGTAGCTAAAAGAGAGCTCTTTGGTCAGATCACGCAGAAACACCGGAACCTCTTTGTGACGGAGGCTGGCTGAAGACTGACAGCAGAGAGGTTTGAAAAGCTCTCAGCAGTCCGACACAGTGCCTGCCCCCTCTCGCTCCCTTTACAAGAAAGCCACCAATCAGGGGCGTGCAAAGCAAGTGTTGGGTGGCAACCCTGTGAGGGTAGGAAGCAAGAGGAGAAGGGGCGGGGCTGTGATGAGGGGGAAGGGAGCGAAGGGAAGAATAACAAGAGTGGATGGGGCGGGGCCGAACTCAGCTGCGTGACAGAGGGTTTGAACATCCTGACAAATGACAAGCAACATTTCCCAACTCCAAGTCAGGGGTAGAGGATGTTGAAAACAAAGTGCGTGTGAGTGTGCAGTAAAACACTTGATGAGTCGGCCGATTTCCATGAAGCTTCCAAATACAGTGGCAGCCGAATGTTTAAGGTTTTTGAAATGCAAGCCATTGGTCATTTATTTTTGTATTGAAAAACAATATTTGAGTTTCAAAACAGAGTTGCAGATGCACCTCTGCGTGAGGGAAATGAAAAAAAAAAATCGAGCAATTACATTATACTTTAGTGCCCTCACGTGAGCAGGGAGGGCAGCTGTCGCTCTTGCACGATACAAACAGTCAACACTCAGATACAAAATGAGAACACTCGCAAGGAGCTGCTAACTTTCCAAACAGCTCCAGATTTGACACACGAGGCCACACCCCTTAAAGACATCCTCCAAACCAATAATACAGTACCTCCAGCAATTGCACGTAAAATAAATTTTGGCGGGGGGAGGAGTTACCTTATAGCGTACCCTTGTGACATGCAAAATCTGAAAAACAGCCCTCTCAGTTTAATGCCATGCAGTCTGACACCACTGCAAATTATGACAAAAAACACATTGCTTATTTTATTGTCTTAATGTATTTTGTATTCGCTTTCCAACTACCAATAAGATATTGGGATGACTTCATGTACATCCTGTTACAATATTAATAAAACCATGTGTTCATATGCATGATATTACCCACGTTAATCAGATTATTGTTGTTATCACTATTATTATTGACAGTGACAACGGAAACAGTACTGAGAAAGACAGAGTACGTAAAAGTGACCAATCAAGAACAGGATGTGGTGTTACTATGCGGGTCAGGAAACAGCTGCCAAGACCTTCTGGTGTGACCAGAGTGGAAATTTAAATCTTCCCCTCACATGCTCCCACCTCCTCTTGCCACAGATTATTCGATGGCAAATTAACGTAGGATTAAACATTTATTCACTGCTGTATTCATTTACTGTAAGTGCATCCCTGTTCCAGGACAAATAGCCAAAGCGAGACTGGGGAACTGCACTGAAAGTACTGCTATGGAATATTGATCCATTGTTAACAGGTAGCATGGGGGGATTTGAGGATCAGAGGTTTTAAAGGTGCTGAGCTCCTGGCCAGGCAAGATAAATAAATGTCACAGAGGAAATTTTAATGCGATTTCTATAAAAAACAAAAGCAAACGGTCTCCTATCTGACACACACATGACAAAACAGCGAGCTTCCCTCATTTCAATTCAAACAGGACAGTTGTGCTATCCCTGGCCACCTAAAACGTTTACTTGTGAGAAAAATAAATAGCAGCTAATCTGATGACATAAACACTGAGGTACAATTAGATGCAGTCAAAAGGAGCAAAGGTAATAATAATAGTGTCTTGGTACTGAGAGGGATAAGTTGGGAAACGAGCCACATATACTGCTTTAAGTCAGGTATTAACACCACAAGTGTGCATCACTGAAGGCAGTGTTTGGTTCTGTGTGGACATGGGATCAAGGCCCACTCAAGGAGATCTGGGAGACATTGGGGGGATCAAAACATTTTCCAGGTGGGAGGGGCTATACTGCTCTTAAAACTCAGGTATGTGCCAAAAAAACAAAACAAAAAATGAATGCAGAGGCAATGTCTAGTTATTTCAATCATTTGTTTTAAAAAGTGAAACTTGTACTTTATATTAGTTCACCACACACAAAGTGAAACATTTCAAGCAATTATTTGTTCCAATGTTGATGATTACGGCAGAAAGACAGAAATTAATATTTCCCAAAATTAGAATATCATGGGTGACACGGTGGGGGAGCTGGAAAGGTGTGAAGTTCTGAGGTCCCAGGTTCAATCCCAGACCAGTCTGTGTGGAGATTACATGTTCTCCCCATGACTGCGTGGGTTCACTCCAGGTACTTCGGTTTCCTCCCACATCCTAAAAACATGCAAAATGAATTGGAGACTCTAAATTGCACCTAGGTGTGATTGTGAGTGTGACTGCTTGTCTGTCTCTGTGTGCCCTGCAATTGGCTGCCAAGCAGTTCAGGGTGTACCCTGGCTCCTGCCCATTGACAGCTCGAATAGGCTCCAGCACTCCCGTGACCCTTGTGAGGATAAGTGGCTTAGAAAATGGATGGATGGATAGAATATACAGTAATGTCAAAATTCTACATTGGAGGCTCCCTGCATCTCCAACCCCTGCAGAGGTTTCCCCCAGCCTTTAAATATTCTTAGTCTGCCTTGGTATGCTTCAGAATCATGGGGAAGACTGTTGACTTGACATTTGTTTGGAAAACCATCATTGACACACTCCATAAGGAGAAAAAGGTGTCAAAAAGACATTGCAAAAGAAGCTACAGATTGCTGTACCGAAGTACACTAAAAAAAGTGTTAAGAGGAAGGAGGAAATGTGGCCGGTAAAGGTGTACAAGTGTCAGGGATGACTTTAGCCTACAGAGGATTAGCAGGCATTTCCGCATGTCAAGCCAGTCCTGAACCAAAAACAACGTCAGAAGCTAAGGAGAAAAAGTGCTGGTCTGCTGCCCAGTGGTGGCAAGGCCTCTTTTCGTGTGAAAGGCAGTTTCGGGTTTCGTTTGGAAATCTACCAGGAAATTTTACAGCACGTCATAAGCTTTTGGGTTAAATAAAATGCTTTTATTTTCCAGCAGGATTTGTCGTCACTTCGCAATAGCCCTGAAATAACAATACTTGATTGGCCAGCAAACTCACCTAAATTGAACCCTATTGACAATTTGTGGCGTTATGTCAAGAGCAAGAAGAGAGAAGAGAAGCTCTGAAATTCGGAGGACCTAAATACATCAGGAAATAAATCTCTCAAATGGGTGCTGAGATTCAACTGAGCCCTCAAAACGGGCTAGGAACACCTAAGACAGGTAAAAAGAAATCCTTTAGTCTTTCCTGGTCTGTGTGCATGTACTGCATGTGTAGTGTACATTAAAATTGGCCAACCAGAGGAGGGAATAGAGCCAGAACGATCGTCACTAATCTCTCTAATCCGGCCCTCTTGGAAAACGAGGAAAAAAATAGCCGATGACAAACAAGTACAAAATAGCCTGGAAGTCACACTTGAACAACTTCAAGCTTTTAAATTGTGGACAAAGAGATGGGGCAGCCCTTGTGACTCAGGGGGCCTTGGCTTCACACGGACTGCAAACCAGCCCAGCTACTTTATCTTTCATCAGTGAGCTCACAACTAACTCCATGCCTGCATTGCCTCATGAGACAAACAATACAATACATGCACTGTCAGTCAAATTCACAGATGTCAACTGTCAACATGCAAAATGACAGATTTTTAGATAACTTTAACATGACAGATTTGGAGGAAAGACTTTGTTGAAGGAGAAGGTCACTGATGGTGTAGTGTTACACAGACCTACCTTTGGTGTGGGCAGAATGGGATCGATTTCCGCTCAGTGATGGTGTCGATATCTGCCCTGTGACTGACTGGCGACCAGTTCAGGGTGTAGTCCGCCTTTTGCCCGAAGCTAGCTGGAATAGGCTCCAGCTTTCCCACAACCCTTGTGAGGTTAAGCGGCTTGGCTAATGACAAGACATAACTTTGTTGAAGGAACTTTCCCTTTAACTAACATTATTAATGCGCTAACAATTTTGAGAGGAGACAGGTCTGGACTACTGGCACTGAATTGGCACTATTTTGGTACAAAGCCACGGTGTTTTAGCATGTACAAAATGTGGATTTGCGTTATCTCGCTGAAATAACCAGGGACGTCCCAGGAAAAAAAAAAAGATGTTGCTTGGATGGCAGCACATTTAGCTCCAAAACCCATATGCACCTTACATCATTCATGGTGTCTTCCCAGACGTGCAGGTTACCCACGCCGTGGGAACGATCACACACCCAAACAGATGCGGGCTTTTCAACTTTGCACTGATAATAATCATTTTCCTCTTTGGCCTGGAGGACACGACATTCATGATTTCCAAAAACTATTTGAAACATGGACTTGTCAGACCACAGCACACATTTTCACTTTGCGTCAGTCAACCGCTAACATCCTCAGGCCTTGAGAAGTGACATTTCTAACTGTTGTTTGGAAATGTTTTTTGCATGGTAGATTTAAACTTGCATTTTTAGATGGAGAATTGAACTGTTTTAACAAGGGTTTTCTGAAGTGTTGCTGAGCCCACGTGGCAATATTCTTTACACATTGATGCTGGTTTTTAATGCAGTACTGCCTGACCAATTTAAGTCGTGGACATTCAGAGTTGGTTTTCAGACTTGGCATTTACCTCTGTGGATTTCTCCATATTCTCTCACTCCTTTGATGATATTATAGACCGTGGGTGATAAAATACCTAAATTCCTTGGATTTGAACAGTAATACAAGTACTATATCACAAAGTAGTGAACCTCGCTCCAAGTTCCAACTTTTTGGGAATGTGTTACAGGCACGAAATTCCAAAATGAGAGAATATCTGCACACACACCCAATAATGGTTACCAGTTTGAATATGAAATATTTTGTCTTGTTGCGTAATCAGTAGGTTGAAAAGGATTTGCAAATCATTGTATTGTGTTTTTATTTACATAACTCACAATGTCCCACTCAACTTTATCGGAATCGGTGTTTGGAGCTTTTTTTGTTATAAGTAAATGTTGGCAAAAGATCAGTTTAACTTTACCAGTCATAGTCTAAAATGTAATTTAATGCAATGTGTTGTTGTTGTTTTTTTTCCCCCGTGCACATTACATGTTGCTTCTTCTTCCTTTGGAGTTAGAGGCTCTTTAGTTTAAAATGTGTACTGACTGCTAAAATTAAATGAAAATGGATTCGATACAGCCACAAAGACAAACAAGTGAAGAACACAGTGCTGTTGTGTTTGTTGACCTTCTTGTGCTGTTGCTAAACAACTGAATGGCCTCATTCTGGGTAACGGTTTTCCAAAACATTTACGTTCCTTAAGCAAATCAATATTCATGTTTTTTTTTTTTCTTGTGATGTAAAATGTGAGGACAAGACAATTTTGACATTCAAAGGCAGCCATGCCCGGTGCATTGAAAAGAAAGTAATTCAATTGGGTGGGAATCAGCTAGGGCTGATGACAATGCAGTGTGTCTGTGTGTGTGTGTGTGTGTGTGTGTGTGTGTGTGTGTGTGTGGACGTGTGTACAGGATGCACACAGACAGGGATGGGAGGCCAACAGGAAGCTGGACTTTTGTCCCCAACTTCCACACAGCATGCAGTTCGAAGAATGACCTCGGACGACATCAGAGCTTATATAACCTTGAAAGAACATTGGTAGTGCTGGAAATGCTTCCTTAGAGGTGTTGTTTTTCAATGCATAATCTTCTTGAGGTTGGACTCATTTCATGTTCTTGGAATGAGTTGAGTCCAGCCAGCATTCATTTCTGATTAACATATCTCCTTTCACTTATTTTATTTACGAATTAAATACTGTCACTATTTGGTTAAAAAGCTAAGCCAAATTTGATCAATTTAATAGTTTTTCACTGATTGATATTATTGGTCAGTCTCCCACATGGGTCTGTCCTTTTTACAAATCAACCAATCTAAAGAAGTAATGATAAAATGTTTAGAAGGCCACTGTCATGAAATGCATGATTTTTAGTATGTTATTAATGAAAAAAAGGCAGCCGACATGGACACATGCGTTTTTTCACCACAAAACATGATTTTGACATATACAGCTTTTTGTAACTCCTGCCATGAAAATCCTCTCGAGGGATTTGTTTTCGAGAAGAAGCAGGAAGGACCGCCCTCAAGTGGACTCATTTGTTTCTATTAGTTTTACCTCCGGGAAGGTGGCTCGTTCCTTCTTGTTAGCCAAAATACTGGGTCGTTGCATTGCCGGACATTGCTTCAACACTCGGGAGGATGGATTTACCCTTCATAAGTTTGCAAGCGACCTGGTTCGTTGTGAAAAATGGTTTACACGGGTGCAGAGGACGAGAGCTTGGAAGAGTTTGGGGCGGACCAAGTAATCGGTCTCTCATAACGTAACAAAAGATTCGCATACATATGACAGGCGAGCTAAATGTGTCAATGTGCGTCTCAGACGGCGTCGGGCTCGCCGGCGAAAGCTGCTGCGTCGCTTTGCACAGCCTTCGGGCTTGCGGACGGCGGCTGCTCTGAAGAACGCTGCCGACAATGCCGCACTCAGCCACATGCGAAGACGACGCCGTAAAGCGCCAAGGCTCGACAGTGTTGTTCATCGCGGACAGCGGCGGCTATGAAGAACGTCGTAAAGCATCCCAGCACGGCTGCGTGATAAGCAACCTCGGCGGCGAAAATGAGCCACCCTACCCGAGGCGACACATACGCCATTCACGGCCTCGGCGAAGTCTGCGCATCGGGCTGGCGGACGGCAGCGGCTCTGAACAACGCTGCCGACAATGCTGCACTCGACCGTGTGCAACTAACACGCCGTAAAGCGCCCTGGCTCAACGGTGTTTTTCATCGCAGACGGCGACAGCTATGAACAATGCCGTAAAACGGCCTGTCTTGGCGCCATGATCAGCCACCTCGGCGCCAAAAATGAGCTACCCCGGCCGGCTGCGACGAGCCACCCCGGCCCGGCGCCGCGACGGCTCATCTCCGCCGCGGAAGTGGATCGGACGGGGAGGCGGTTTCATCTGAATATGGCTCGAAACAATAGGGTAATATTGCCCCAGTAACTTCACTCGGTTGTGTGATGTTCTCTTCTTCGAAAAGAGCTTCCGTGTCAGAAGGGGCGTGTTTGTCTCCCATAGTAGGGTCCACTGTGTGTTTTCAATGGCGAATGTCCGGGTGACGTCACGGACAGGGGATGCTGCCAATATGGCGACCACTTGGATGTCGTCGTATGACATTTCCGCAACTTTGCGCATGGATGACGTGGTCTCTGCTCATATTTATTTTTTTGTATGTTTTTTTTTTGTATGTTTTTTTCAAGTTAATAATGTTATATGTATTTTTCATTACAATATCTATTTTAGAATGTTTAAAGGGATGACACGTGACCTTTAAATACACTTTTTTAATGTGCAGGGTTTTCTTTTTTATTTTCAGCCAAAATATTGTTTTGGAGATGCCTGTATCATTGCGATACCACATTAGGAAGGATTTACACTGCTGGTTGAAGTGCCCTATTCAGATTTATTGCTTATACAGTGGCTCATTTACATGTACAATATGGTACTTCAAGTGACACATACACATTCCCAGAACGTATGTCAACAGCTACTCAAGAGCAAAAAGCACAAAAGTAGACCACAACAAATAAATGATAAAAATATAACAACGTTACTTTAGTGACCACTTTTGGCATTATTTTCCTACATGCAAATGGATCATACTCAAGCATTTTCCCATGACCATGATGATTCTTGAGAACAAAAGAAGTACAAACCCAGATACGTCACTTTTGAGACAATGCCTTCTTTAAAACGTTGAAATTGCATTACCAACACTATGATCAACCCATTTACTTTGATGACACAGCTCACAACTAAATCTGTGCACTTTCATCTCCTAAACAGAACCAGTCCAGCTATAAGTAGAACAGAGTGGAAGGGCATCTAACTGACATGAAGTAGGTTAATGCTTTATTGAATCAAGGTTGCAGGAGCTCCAGGGCTTTACAGCACGTTTGAGCGTCCCAGAAATTTGATTGGCACGTCTGAAAGGTCGCAGGACGAATGGAACAGTTGTGGTGTGGTTCTCTTTGGCGCCACTGCTTTCTTCCATATTCAATGAGCAGTTGTTTCATGAGATGAGATAACATGGCAGATATGGCAGCATTCAATATCATGTGACAATTTCTGAAAATGACTATCCATCCATCCATTTTCTTAGCCGCTTATCCTGACAAGGGTCGCAGGAGTGCTGGAGCCTATCGAGGCTATCAACGGGCAGGAGGGGGGGTACACTCTGAACTGGTTGCCAGCCAATCGCAGTACACATAGAGACAAACAGCCCCATTCACAACCACGCCTAGGAGCAATTTAGAGTGTCCAATTAATGTTGCATGTTTTTGGGATGTGGGAGGAAACCAAAGTGCACGGAGGAAACCCACACAGGTACGGGGAGAGCATGCAAACTCCACACAGGTGGGTCTGGGATTGAACCCAGGACCTCAGAACTGTGAGGCCAACACTTTTACTAGCTCAGCCCACCGTGCCGCCCCATTGGAGATTTTAGTAAAAATAATCATAATAAAATTATATATATATATAATATATATATATATACACATTAATCTCTGCTGGATATGACACTTCACAAAGAACGACACTGAGGTTTCAAGTGGTGCTATGAATGCCAATATGAGTTGTGGACAAACCTTTGCTCAATCAAACAATCCACTTTCTCCCAATTATCAACTTCATGGTGATTCTTGAGCTGTAGCCCATCCCAATTGTCTTTCCCCGAGAGGCGGGGTACACCCTGGATTTGTTGCCAGCCGATCACAGGGCACATAGAGACAAGCAGTCAGACCCAAATACACATCTGTGGCCAATTTGGTGGTTTTAGTTCCCCAAACATGTATTTTGGTTGGGGACATATATGCAAATTCCACACAAAGAGGCCCGAGATAACATTTGAACACAGAACCTCGACTGTGAGGGTCAACTGTACTGCCCACGACATAGGTCGCTCTAAATTTTTGGGAAACACAGGGTTTCTGCCATTGTTCTTAGTAACAATATTTCATTCACTTGTTCGGACAATCCTTCTTTTACTGTATTACAGAATTAACTTAGTGCGTCTCTTTGTATTGTTGACCTCATGTCTTGAAAGAGACTTAAAGGGTTTAGGATGGTGAGACTAATAATCTGATTAACTTGGCAGGAGTCTGGATTTACCTGGAATCATTTATGCACTGGCCAAGTGGAAACATGCATAGTTTCAATGACTCGTATAGTATATGGCTGTAAAGCATCCCATAGAACCAAAACAGGAATGCGTACGGAAGACCTGCCTACAAAGTCACATAGTAGGCCTACAAACACTTGCCAGCATTTTTGGCACCTGACACACATGTCGTGGAAAAGGTCTTACCTGCATAGTGATCTGATCCTCTCACATCACACAAATAAAGCCTACAAGCAAATCCTTCTGGGTCACCAAACACAAAAGTCTCGGACTAAAAATACCACACGCTAGTGGCAATTCAAGCGGATGAGTATCTATTAATAGTTAGTCTGCTTCACACACAAGAGACAAATAAACAAGGGCCTCACACAGAGGAAACTATTTGTTGGCTGAGACCAATGTGGAAGATGCAAAGGTTACATTTGTGAGCGTTGCTGACAGAACCTTGGCATGTAAAAGGGAATGCAGATACAGTAGTACAGGTATGTTTGATACTGATAAAAAAAAAAAAAAATGCTTCGAGATACTGACCCGAAACGACAGATTTTCGTTACTTGCTTTCGTCTTACGACAGCCTTATTGTGGAGGAGAGCGTTGAAGTCACTCAACCTGCACATGCACCCATCCTGAAGCGACTTCCCGTCATACAGGCATCGAGCATCGCTTCCTCAACAACTCTGTGCAGAATGAAAAGGGTAAAAGAGTGACAAGTAGATTTGATCTAATTTATCTAAACTAAAACAACCCATTTTGTCAACTGGGAGATTTTTCTAAAAATGATGTCACTATAAACACAGCCATTCAACATTCAATAAGTGGAAATTTTTTCAAGAGTTGTTTTTTTTGTTTTGTTTTGTTTTTTTGCTAAGGAAGCACTATCTTCTTTTGTCATTTTGACTCCGACAACATTTGAATAGTAAATTAGATGTTAAATGTTACATGCAAATGTTTATCAAATTTATCAAATACAAATGAGACTGTGGGAAATGGATAGTGCAAGTGATAGTTTGGTTGTTTTGATGTCTAAGTGACATCTTCATGCACTATAAGTATCTGCCGTCTGTGTGGTTGTGCACGTTATAAGCAGTAAGTATAAAGGGTTGGGGCCTTTCTGAAACTAGAGCACCAACTATTGTTTTACTGGAGAAAAACTTACTTTTGTATCCATATAGGCAAACATCCTAGTCACATTGATGTGTTTCCCACGTGTACTGTATGTGCGTGTGTTCATGTCCTAATTTCGCCACATCCACTGTCAGAACAAGAGCAAAAACATTGACAACTTACTGCAAAGTGTTTTTTTTAGTTAGAAGTGGGTTGAAATATAAAAGTTTGGGTAGTTACAATTTAAGAGCTGCATGAGGAAGCTGTTGGTTTTGGCCTTTAAACACACACCCCCTCCCCCCGCCTCCCAAATGAGTCATTTTAATTGCTTCACTAAGGATACATGTGTGGTCTCGTGACTACCTTAAGTTGTCTTATTGGTGAGTTGGAGTTTATTTGACTTAATTGTTTGGGGCAACGGGCGTAAGTAAAAAGTGCATTTTATTTCAAGTAACTAGACAAGTACAGTTTTTCAAAAATATTACCTGAGCAAATGTAATATGTTACTACCCACCTCTGGTCACAAGACTCACAAGGAATTTGTCTCTGGTAGTTGGTGAAACTCTAATTTGACAGCAAACAGCCACCATGGCAAATTTTGGAACATACAAAAAAATCATCATGGAGAGCCATTCGTGGGCAATGGAAATCTATCACTAGTGTGGTGATGGTGATATTAAGCAATGATGCAAATGATGTACAGCCCTCAAGTACAGTGAAGAAAATAAGTATTTGAACACCCTGCAATATTGCAAGTTCGCCCACTTAGAAATCATGGAAGGGTCTGAAATTTTCGTCGTAGGTGCATGTCCACTGTGAGAGAGATAATCTAAAAATAAAAATCCATAAATCACAATGTATGATTTTTAACAATTTGTGTCATACAGCTGCAAACAAGTATTTGAACACATGAGAAAAGCAATGTTAGAATTTGGTACAGTAGCCTTTGTTTGAAATTAGAGGTCAAACATTTCCTGTAGTTGTTCATGAGGTTTGCACACACTGCAGGAGGGATTTTGGCCCACTCATCCACACAGATCTTCTCGAGATCAGACAGGTTTCTGGGCTGTCGCTGAGAAACACGGAGTTTCAGCTCCATCCAAAGATTTTCTATTAGATTTAGGTCTGGAGACTGGCTAGAGCACGCATGAACTTTGATATGCTTCTTATGGAGCCAATCCTTGGTTTTCCTGGCTGTGTGCTTCAGGTCATTGTCATGTTGAAAGACTCAGCCACGACCCATCTTCAATGCTCTGACTGAGGAAGAGAGGTTTCTCCCAAAAATCTCACAATACATGCCCGTGGCCATCCTCTCCTTAATACGGTGCAATCATCCTGTCCCATGCGCAGAAGAACACCCCCAAAGCATGATACTACCATTCCCATGCTTCACACTAGGGATGGTGTTCTTGGGATGGAACTCATCAATCGTCTTCATCCAAACACGGTTAGTGGAATTATGACCAAAAAGTTCCATTTTGATTTCATCTGACCACAAAACTTTCTCCTGTGACTCCTCTGTATCATCCAAACGGTCATTGGTAAACATAAGACGGGCCTGGTTTAAGCAGGGGAACCTTCCATGCCATGCATGATTTCAAATCATGATGTCTTGGTGTATTACCAACAGTTACCTTGGAAATAGTGGTCCCAGCTCTTTTCAGGTTATTGGCCAACTCCTGTCGTGTAGTCCTGGGCTGATTCCTCACCTTTCTAAGGATCATTGAGACCCCACGAGGTGATATCTTGCATGGGGCTCCACTCCGATTGAGATTGACCATCATGTTAAGCTTCTTCCATTTTCTAATGAATGCTCCAACAGTGAACCTTTTTTCACCAAGCTGCTTGGCAATTGCTCCGTAGCCATTTCCAGCCGTGTGTAGTTGTACAATTTGGTCTCTGGTGTCTTTGGACAGCTCTTTGGTCTTGGCCTGTTAGAAGTTTGAGTCTTACTGATTGTACGGGGTGCACAGGTGTCTTTATGCAGCTAACGACCTCACAAAGGTGCATCTGATTCAGGATAATATATGGATTGGAGGTGGACTTTTAAAGGCAGACAAACAGGTCTTTGAGGGTCAGAATTCTAGCTGATAGACAGGTGTTCAAATCTCTTTGTTTTCAAATGCCTTTAATCGTGTAAAGCAAATTGAGTTACCTTGTGTATGAAATGCACTTTACAAATAAATTTGCTTTGCTTTGTTTTACTTATTTGCAGCTGTATCACACAAATTGTTAAAAATCATACATTGTGATTTTTGGATTTTTTTTTAGATTATCTCTCTCACAGTGCACATGGACCTACG